>NW_008606834.1:38269-41115 GCF_000691845.1 Merops nubicus
ACCAAGGGACCTACTTTCAGTCTGGGATTGCTCTAGTGCAGCTCCTATGTGGAGGAAAAAGGCTGAGACGACCCATTGAGTCATCAGTGGGTGAGGGGGGAGCTTTGAGTGACCTCCCTTGTGGGCATTTTCTTGTCTTATTTGGCAAGTTCATGGAACTGTTGCAATCTGGTACTCTTCAGAAGTATAAAAGATGTTAAGGCACACGACTCTGCTGGTGAAGCTGGTTTAATCGTACCCAAAGGAGAACAATAACTTTCACCTAGAAGGAAGAAAAAAGCCTTTAATTCTCCTTTAGGGAGCATCTGTATAACTAACTTTCCTATTCCAGTGTGATGAGACTCAGCAGTCTCTGCAGAGACTTCTGGTTTTACTGTTTCAAGTTTTCTTGGAAACCTTAATACTTCCACACAGGAGAGTTCCTTCTGGGGCATTAAAATACAGATCCCCAGGACCTCTTCTTCCATTTCGTGCACAGTTAATGGTAATTACCAAGAATGATTAGCAGGTTCAGTGCTTATTAGTTTTACTTCTTGAAATTCTGAAACAAATGTGTTTTTTTTTTTTTTTCCTTACACTGTAACTGATCATTTTAATTTTCCTTCTTTGTCTGTAATAAAAACTGACGTTAGAGGATGCCTGAGGCAGTGCAATGAGAAAATGAAATTAGTTTTTCAGTTGGCTAGTCAAAAGCATTTTATACATGATAACAATTTATTTTACTCTTTTGCTTATGACATAATAAATGATAAAAATATTTTCTTGAAATAGATATTGCCCACTTTGCTACAGAGGGCTCCAGCTGGGATCTTTTCCATTCATGGGGTTACATAACTCTGAGGAATGTCTGCCCTCTTGATCTGATTTTCTTAACCTTTTTTGGGTTGTATACAACAGTGGACCTCCACACTGTGCATGACCAGAAATTCTGGGCTTTTTACTTCCTTCTTGAAGACCTTTCTCAGAAATGCAGGGTCAATTACATTGTGCAACCTAGGAATAAATCTGTGTCAAGGTACTTCTGAAGAGTAGCTCAGAATTTTATATGGTATCCTTAAAACCAAACCCTGTATTTAAATGAAAATGTGCTGGTTTGTTTGCAAAGTGTTGAGCAACAGAGGGAGGCTGAGCAGCGGCAGCCAAGCAATCACGCTGCACTGGATGAGCCCATTTCTTCCCCTCAGCCTTTAAACATGGAGATGGGGAGAAACTGGGCTTCTTAATAGTTTGGGTAAATTCTTGATTGTCAAACTATCCACTGATTCCTGAGGCCCTATTGAGAATGCCTGCAGATAAGGGGGGAAAAAGGCTCAGGTAGATGTTCAGGGTTCAGTGGAAGTCTCTGACCACTGAGATTGGTCCCTTTTCAGCTCCCTACACCTGCATTTGTATTTTGCACAAATTGTAAAAGCCTTTTCTTCACAGAAGCTCTTTCTGAACTGAATGTATGAGACTCCTTGAATTGTTTAGATTGATTATAGTGGTTTCTTCAAAGCAAGAAATCAAAATAGGGTAGTGGTGAGCTGAACACATAACATATTGATAAATGTAGTTACAGATATGAAATGGGCAAGAAAAAGAGAAAAGCTGAGTTTCTTGCATATGATTCTTACAGTTCTTGACAGCTCCAACTCCCACATGCTTGAATAGTTCAATACTGGATTAGTGTGATGCCTGCTTGGTGGATCCTGTGGGGCATAGACTCAGCAAGAAATGCATCATTCAGGATTTTAGAGACAGTTTGTAAACTGTCCAACACTACTTGCAATCTCACTCCAATCAAAGCCAAACTTGAAGATGGAACAAGTGGCAGGAAAAGAGATGGTCTCTTATTTATGCTCCCATAATTTATGTTCTAAATTGTGATTAGTCTGTTTCTGCAGAATAGTGTCAATGGAAGGTTTATTTGTAAAATAATACGAGCTGCATTAAGCAAGCTAGAGCATCTTGATTACAAAAGCAAGAAGGAAAAGCAGAGTGCATGTGTAAGGACCAAACTGAAGTGATTATTTATTTTTGCTGAAGCCCATGGCAAAGTTAATTACCTATTAATATTGGGGCCTGATTTAGTTTCTGTGCTTAGGAAGAATTCTCGCTGAAGTACTAAAGATTGTGTAGCATTATACCCTTTTGGTGGAAAAAAAATCCATTGTTTAAAAACTACTGAAAGCTTTTGGATCCTAAAACCTGCACCAGTAACATTAATATTCCTTTTAACATGTTAATAGTACTACTTTTATTAAGTGCCAAGCTACTTTTCACTAGAATAATCAAGATTTAAGAACAAAATTTGTTTGCTCACTCCTACTCATATACATTTTTTCCCGTTGACATTACTAGTAGTGTTCATGAAAGTGAAGGTTGCACTCTTGGTAAGACTAGCCTAAGGTAAGAAATGCTGCATCTGTATGATGACTAAAGTGATAAAATAAAATGGTTATCTATTGGAAACAGAGACCTGACATTATGGTGCTCATGAATCTACCAAAAAATCCCAAGTCAAAATATGATAAGTGGAAAATGAGCATCGAGATTCAAAATAAAGAATGGCATATATTTATGTTTGAAAGACTCCTCAAGTAGTCACTTGCTCTAGCTCCTGAAGGCAGACCCACTCTTCCAAGGTGCTTTTTTTTTTTTCAAAATGTTTTGAATCTGTTCTCAAAAAACTTTGCAGGGTTCCACTTTTAGCATCTTGGCATCTTCCACTCCTCAAAGGAGCCACTCAGTGCTGCTCCCTGTAACCATCATGATTCCTTTCTTCTCTGCCTACGTCTTCTAACAACTTTTGAAGACTACTGCTGATCTCCCCACAGTGTTCTGTCTCTCTCTCTCTGTCTCTCTCT
>NW_008606835.1:0-10285 GCF_000691845.1 Merops nubicus
TAAAATAAAATAAAATAAAATAAACAAATCTGCCTGAAAGGCACGTGTGAAGAATGTCATCCTTAATTAGACCCGAGCCAAAGTCCAGTGCCAAACGACTCCTCCCGTGACTTCGCCGAGGGCTGGAGCACTCAATTAACTCACTGGGAGTTTGGACTGGGGGGGATCTATTTGTAATTCGTGAGGAAATCCTAGGACCTGCTTTTTCCTGCGAGAGGCTAAATAGAGCTTGTCCTGCAACAATGCTGAGAGGCTTCCTGGTGTAAAATCCACTCTCTAGTAAATGGGAGGGTAAATTTAGATCTGTCCCTTTTGATGCTGCTTTTCTGTCCTGGATGGATTGTTTCTGTTACAGTTTGTTAACAATCCCAGCCCTACGTTTTGGGCTGAAAAGAGCTATTAATGGCCAACAGAGCTGCTCCTCATTTTCCCTTTCCCAATGATCTTGTTTTATGGTGTCCAATTCTTTCCTCTGCTGCGTGTCTGTCTGTCTGTGTGTCCGTGTGTGTGGTTGAGACTGAGGACAAACAGTCTGCTTAAACTTCCTCTCCCCAGTGAGTTGGAGCGGGTCACCCTGCAATGGAAATTTGGGATAGTTTCCTGAAATTAGCAGGAAAAATATTAAAAAATATTGGGTTTTTTTTTTAGTTTTCCCTTATTCTTTTTAGCTCCAGAGTTCTATTCTGGGACACGGAGCGACCCGACCACGTGCAGCAGCACACGTACACACCCATCCCCCTGATGCTTCTTTGCTCCTCACCCAAAAAGCAGAGCCAAGACAACGTGCCGATCCCTCTTTCTCCAAATCAAGTCCTTGTGGCTTCCCAAAATCCCGGGATGGGATGGGATGGGATGGGATGGCATGGGATGGCATGATCTCCATCTGGGATCTGGAGGGGATCTTGCTTGTTGCCACCCCAAAACAAGATGGAGTAGGATCTTCTGTGGCCCATCCCGTCATATCTTCTCCATTCCAGGTCATTGCCACCTCCATGCTCCAATGCAAGTGCAGGCTTTTGGATGGGAGATCCATCTACTGGGAGATGTTGTCTGGTGAAGCAAGATGGAGTGTGATCTTCTGTGGTCCATCCCATCATATCTTCTCCATTCCAGGACATTGCCACCTCCGTGCTCCAATGCAAGTGTAGGCTTTTGGATGGGAGATTCATCTACTGGGAGATGTTGTCTGGTGAAGCCTCTGTGGCTGATAAATCCTGGGATGGTACCTGCTGAGCATCCTTCCCCTCTGCTGAAAATAGAAATTGGCTCTGGAATAAGGATATGAGCTTCTTATTAGCTAATAGTGGTTAGGGAAATGTTGGGATGAAGGTTGGACTTGATGATCCTAGAGGTCCTTTCCAACCATAGTTATTCTATGATTCCAATAATTATTAGATATTAGCCTAGGGAGGGCTGGTTTCCTCCCCACTGTGGACCAGGATGACAAACAACCAGGACAATATCTATTTTTTCTGCCTTTGGCTATGGATAGAGGATAATAATTGAGAAGTCTGAAGAAAAATTTGCTTCTGGGCATTTGTGAGAGCCCCACAGGGGAGAGTGAGGCCCCAGGGCTCTGAGCTGGGCTCTGAAAATCACCCCCCCTCTCCTCCATTACCTCACAGGATGCTCTCAAATTATAGTGAGGTTTTTATGGAAGTCTTTGTAAAGATTTTATGGTAATTTCTCTTCTGTTTATGAGGAGGGTCCCACAGAAACCTGGGAGCTCCGTGGCACAATTGATGTCAGATGGCAGTGCCAGGGGAGCCAGGATCCATCCCCTCCCCTCCTCGTCCCTCCTGTGCAAAGGAAAACAAGAGGAAAAGATTTTAGCCCCAAGTCTTGGCTAATAAATTGATGTATCCATAACATAGAATTATTCTTAGTGTCTTCCAGCTAAGTCTGAGCACTAAACAAGGAGTGGGATAGATTTTCTTGCAATTATAGGATGAGATTTAGTTTGCAGTTGATTTGGTAATGGATAACCTCGGTTTTATTAATTTCCTGTTCTGGTGTTATCTGTTGAAAATCAGGGGACCTGGGCAGAACACAGTGCACGACCACTCTCCAAATCAAGGTACCTCAAATATATGCACATATAAAATAACTAGCTAATGGCATCAGGGCCCAGAGTTATTTTCAGGAAGATTTAAGTGGAAATTCTCTCCTTTTGGTTGCAAACAGCTATTAACTCTTTCACTGCTCTGCTACAGATCAAGAAGCCACCCGTTAAGAAGGCACCATGCATGGTCTGGTGGTTTACAGAGCTGATTTGGGTTTAATTAATCAGGAGGGAAAAAAAATTGCACATGAAAAGCAAGTTTGATGGCAAGATGATCCACCAATATTAAACATGAGATTTCTGGGGAGGATGATGTGCTGCTGGAAAGCACTCGAGTTTGGTGGAGCAGGAGCAAACCTGCAGCTGAAACTCCTCCTGTTGCTTCAATATTTCTAAAGTTAATGAGTTCTTTGCAAAATTCATCAAGCAGCTGTGATGAAAACAGTGATTATTGCTCTTTTAATTATGCAGTGATCATTGAAAGTGCTAACAATAATCTCCTATGACATTAACTTGCAAAACCTATATCTAAGTGTTCACGCTGGTTCGGTCACAGCCCTGGTGTGTAAAGAATGACTTGAATGTCTTTTGGTGTGGCTTCTCCATGCTGGGAGCATTTTGTGCTGCTGTTTGACAAAAAATAAAGTCACTCTGCACCCAAAGTCCCTGCAGCTGCTGAATGAAGCACTTCAGACTCTGGGGCTCCTCCTGATCTCAAATCTAATCACTCTGGGCGGCCAAGACGTTAATCCCTGGAGACTCAGAGCTGCCTACACTAATAAATGAGGCATCGTTTGGAAAGCAGTGAAATTTGGACAGGGCTCTCCTTGGCTCAGCCCAGCTCCTCGCATTCCAGGCGCACACAGACCTCTCAGGGAAGATTTATGCATTCAAACAGGAGAATAACCTCCTGCATATTTATTAACGTGCAACTTGGATATCGCTTTGTTTCCTTCCCCTCCACGCCCTCAGTGTCTATAATTACTGCAAGGTTGAGCCCAGCCAACCTCCTGGCCCCAAGTCCCCCCAAAAGGCTCCATGTTTTAGCATGCCCAGGTGAGCTTTGTGGTTCTGCAAACTCATTTTCTCCTGTTGTCCCAAGAAGAGATTTGGCCACGCTGCTCTTTCTGCTGCCCACACAGAGTTTGCTCCTTTTCCTCTTGAAAAAATAATAAACCTGAGCGGTCCTGATAATAATAGGAGGTCCTAATAATAATAGAATAATAAATTCAAGAGATAGAAGCGCTGAGCTTCTCCAAACACCTTTTAAAAATCAGCCCAGCACAAAGCAAATTGCAACTTCTCTGCAGTTTGAGAAATGATGTCACGTCAGCAGATCCCTCTGCCCCAAAAATGTGAATATTTGTTCTTTAAATAGCTGGACCTCCACCAAACTCTTCGACAATGAAAGAGAATCCTTGATTTCCATGTGTTTGGAACGATGTTCTGATTAAGCTTTCTTTTTAATTAATTGGAAAATCTAAATGAAACGTCAGAGTCAGGCATCTGCTTGAAAGTCCTGGTGGTGTTTTTATTAATTTACACTCCTGGCTTTTGGATTCATCAGTCTAACGCAGCCTTGATTGCAAACGTAGGAGCAATTTGTCTTTTAGATCCCCTCCAACATGACATTTGCTTCCTGCCAGGATTACAAAGAATTTAAGAGTGAGTATTCACACTCAGGTTGTATCCCGACCATTTACAGAGTACAGCTTTGACCTTTATTTATGGAGTTTTCTTCTTATGAAAAAAAAATATGCTTTAAGTGCAGGCAACTTCTCTGGATCCCTGTACAGAACCTTGGATGGATCTTTACATCTTGTTGGTACTACAGATATTCTTGAAAAAAACCCATGAACTTTAAAGATTCCTGCATGGTGTGGGTGAAGGATGATCATGTGTATAAAATCTGAGCAAGGAAAAGAGGAAATTCTTAAAAAAAAATGAGAAAAGAGAGAATCTTATGATGAATATAAAGTTAAGAGATGAAGAAATATCTTGATAGCTCTTCCTCCCTCCTTCCCTTGTTAGAATATACTTTCCAGACCTAGCAAAATGGTTTATTTGAAGGAAATTAGAAATACATTTAGGGTTGCTGGGTTATTTCATTTGTGATTTGCAAGGAGACATGATCTGAAGGAGAAATGCTGCTTTTTGAGTGGAAAACGAGTGAGCTGTAGCATGTAACTGTGTAAACTGAGGATTGAGTAGGCAAAGGTAGTTTTTACTGTTCTACAGACAACGACACGAAGGGCATAGAGAAGACAATACCCAGATGCTCAGAGACAAAGCAAAGAATGAGACTTGGACCTTGCTTGAACAATAGTGCCAGTGTGCAGTCAAATTTTCACGAGGAGCCTGAGTTTACATTTATAAATCCTGATTTGCTTCCCCACAAGGCTCTAATAAATTAATAAATTGATCTGGACCTGCATTTGTAATGTACATTTGTGTGGTTTTACTTACATGTGGGTTTTGTGTTATACACTATGCACTGAAGGAGCAGTGAATTAGATAGTAGATAGTGTCCCCAAGAGGAGTTTGGAGTGTGTAAAGAGGGTCTAGGTCTTCATCCCTTGTATTTCATCTTATCTGGGTTTTCTATCACCAGCCTGGGCAGGAATCTTCCATCTCCCTCTTCTAAACCCCATTTTGAAAGCTAAACCCTTTCCTCCATCCTCCATCTTCTCTGACAGCCCTCACCCAAGTGATAAACTTCTTTCTTCCCAAAACAGGGCAGGTATGTGGGAAGAGGGGGCTGAAAAGCCATGTCTGGCCGTGGGCTTCAAGCCCTGAGATCCAGACCCACGACTCCAGAAGCATCCCTCCAACGGAAGGTTTTTACCCCCAAATCCATCCCCATCTCCACAGCTGTGCCCAGTGATAAGGGACAGAACCGAGGGTGTTTCTGGTCCTGTGCTGGTCGTGGGGCTTTGCTGCTGACTTCAGCAGGGTCAGGATTTCACCCTGTTATCTCCCTCTGCTGCAGGTCTGGTTTTTGGCTGGCGTTTTACACTCTGCTGTTGAACGTGTCCATCTGGTTGTTGCAGCAATATTCAGTTCTAAGTTACAGCCCTTATTTATCGGGTGATTTAATCTTGGGGTCATATAAATAACAATACACACATTAAGTGTTGTAATACTTTAAATAAAACGAACAAAATCGTTAATTTTTCCTCTCTCCAGAGCAATGAAAGAGATAGAGACTTTTCTGAAGGGCTGGAAGGTTAGCTTGGAGCTTATTAAATCCCCCACAACCTTATCTAAACCTCCCTGGAATTGCATGAGAGCTGAATCTTATCTCTCGTGGGTTTATGGCACAAGGAGAGCCTCTTCTTGTGCCTTCTCCATTTCCTGCTACTTCTGCTGCCATCAGCTGAGAGCAGCAACGCCCCAAAATTTTGGATCCACCTTTCTGAAATGCATTTACAACTGCACAATAAAATGAAAGGATCTAATTGAAGACCTCCAGAAATAAAAAAAAAAAATATATATCCTTAGGGTCATGTGCTGGGAAAGAGGCAGGTTGAGGCTTTTATTTGATTTCGACAGGTTTTTCCCATCTGGGGAGACAAGGTTCAAATAAAACCCGTGGACATTTTGGATATGAAATGTGTGGCCAAATGCAGACCTTGGAACATCTGTTGAAACCTGATTTAAGTCCTGCTTTCTCCCCTCACCGTCACCCTCCAGCCCATCTGGGATTGTTTTCTCCCTTATCTCCTCGATTCCAATTACAACAGCATCTTGTCTGTGGTTTCACTCTTCGTTATGAAATCAAGCTTTATTTTTCAAGCCCAGTGAAACCAGCCTAATAAACTGTTGCAACCAAGATACCACAGCGGGATTTTGTCCTTCCTTTACCGAGGGGTGTGAGAGGAGAAGTTAATTGATTACAAAATTCGAGGTACAAGTCATTTAAAGCAGAATATGAGATTTTTTTGGGGGTGTATTAACCACTTTCGGATACCACAGAGCGCCGAGCTCTTATCAGTTTATCTCCAGCTTTTATCCTAGAGAAAAAAACCTCACTGCTCCTGTAAATAAGCAAAATATATAATTCTCCAGAAGAGAGCAGTGCTGTGCATGCCAGCCACCCTGTTCTGCCTGGGCACCGACTGTGGGGGTCTTGGCAAAGCCCCCGAGGGATTCCTCACCCGTGGGGGATGCTGGCGTGGGGGGAAAGCGAGGGCTGTGGGTGGTTACTGGTGGAAAGGAGGCACTGGGGAGACACAAATGCCCACAAGACACTGATAAATGACCTGATTGCTGCTCCCTGCGGTTTAAAGGGGAAGGGAAAAAGCAGAAGGAGAGATAAGGAAGGAGGATGAGAAGTAAAAGGAGCCAACAGGTCCAAACCTGTTGTGGTTTTGAAATCTGGCAGCTTTTCTACGTTTTACTTTCTTTTTTTTTTTTTCTTTCTTTTTTTTTTTAATCTGCTGGATTTGTCCTCTGTGCTGAATCCGAGTGGGTGAAAGGCTTCAAGCAGAGCAAAATCAATCTGAAATCCTCAGAGGGGTTGGGGAAGAGAGAAAAGGCTTTGCAAGGGTGACTTACTACAGCCCTACATCAGCCAAAGCAGCTCCCAACGACTACAAACACATCCCAGTCCACCCAGCCCCACTTTGCTCTTGATTTACCCCCTAAAAAGGAGAATGGGAGCAGCCCAGGGCCAAAAAAAACCCTTCTATGGATCAACTTTCTTCAGCCTCACGACACGAAAACCCAGTTAACAAAGATCTTTTGAGGGGAGCAGATGGAGTTTGAACCTTGGAGCCAAGTCCAGCCCAAATCTTAACGAGGTCTACAGGAGGTTTACCTCAGTTGGGAACTCATAACGGGGTCTTTTATGTGCATGAGCCTGTGTGTCTGGAGACACACAGACACATGGAGGTCATCCCTTCAAAAAAAAAACCCCTCATGGGTTGGTTTAGAGAAGAAAATAACGTTACCTCACTCTTCCTCTGGGAACACTTCAAATAGGGGGGGGGAAAGGACATTTATTTACCTAAGGCAAAGCCACAGAAGCCATGATGGGTGAGCACGGTGAGATGCTGAGAACAGCAAAGGGGTTTGTTGCCTCCCTGGCTCAAAAGAGTTTTAAAGGTGAAGGGAGTTTAAAAGGCCACGAGTCTATTAAAAATCAGCTCCAAAGGAGCAATGTCAAGGGAGCTAGAGGTGGGGAGCTAGTAGCTGGCTTTAATTAATACAGGGCTAGGAGGAGACAACCCTGAGGAAATGGGGTAAATAGTCTTCAGCTGGAGCAATCTATAAATCAGAGCCAGCAACGTTACCAGGGACATTCACCAGCTTCCTCTGCAGTTTTCAGCTGGGTTGTTGGACAGCCAGTGGTCTTTGCTTCAGCTTTTAGTGTCTTTTTCTTCATAAAGAAAAAAATAAAAGACTGTATTTCTGATGTTTTCCTATTGATGGAAACAGAAGGTGGCTTTAACTTGTTTTATTCCCAGTGCTGATTCATCTCTTATGATTAGAAAGAAACTCCTAGTGCAAAGGGCTGGGGGGATCTTCAGAGCATCTCCAATACCCTTTCCACAGTCACGTCCACGGGATGATGTCTGGGTATTGTTGGTCCCCTTTTCACCATCAGATGGGAGAAAAAAGAGCATCCTCTAGGTGTGAGATCCACCCCAAAACAAACAGCGTGCGCTTCAGTGGATGGGGGGCTTGCAAGAACCAATGCAGCCCAAAGTCAGCTCACATCAGGATGGACCACTGCATCCATGAGTCTTTTGAGATCAATGTCAAGGCAAGAGGCAAACATAAGACCAGGCAATAGCAGCAATCAGCTTTAAGGAAGAGGGGGAAAAAAAATACCCAGATAATCTCTTTTCCACTTCCACATCGGGCTGTTCATTCAATTTTTGAGCATCAGAATGTTTCCTCAGTTGCAATACAGAGCAACTGGAATTCAGCATTTTGCCTAAAAAGCAAAACCCGTGGAGCGTTGGAGAGGAGCTAATTTTGTTATAAAAATAATCTTTTATCTGTGCACGACAGAAATATTTATTCAGGAAGGGTACACAGACAGCAGGAGGTCAGTGCTCCCACTGCTTGGCTCAAAGGCTCCATCACACTTTTTAATTTATTTGATTTTATATCTTTTTTTTTTTCTTTTTTTTTTTTGACAATTCTTTCCCATGGATATTTATTTTTCCTGAAGAGGATGGCTTTGAGCTGATTTTGTCTCTCCTCAGTACGAATCAATAAAACACAGGGGTCCCTGCTTGGGTTTTCTGGCTGGTGGTTTAGGTTTGTACATGGTGGTCTCACATTGACCTGTCTCCACAAACAAATGACCTCCCTGTCCCTTTCCACAACAAACACAGACCTCATGCCTTCAGCCTGAGCTTGTGGTGGCTGAACTTGTACATGTGGAACTAAAATATGCTGAGAACTAGGTAAAATGTTGCAACTATCTCTTTTTTTTTTTCAGTACATGATAATATTTTTTTATGCTGCTTCTCTTCCCCATTCCAGTCCTGGGAGGTGTTGGCACCTCCTCTAGTGTCTCTCCAAACACAGCAGTTAGGACCAACCCTTTTGTCAGCACAGAGATGCCAAAATCTAAACAAAATCCATCATCTCATTAAGAAGGAAAAGGAGAACTTGGCCCTCAGAGGTGTTGTCACCTTCCCTTGGCGTTTTCTCCAGGATGCTTCTCTCAGTGGGTGATGGAGAGGAGCTGGGAAGGAGATGAGATTGGGGAAACAGGAAAAAAAGAGGGTTGAAAAAGGGAGAAAATCCTTTTGCTTCATAGGAACAGCTATAAACTTGAAGGGTGCGTTTTAACCTTATTGAAATCCTGCCTGTGCTCTAACAAAAGAGGGTATCCATCAGTGAAGGGAGTAAGGAGGATGTTATTACAATATTCCCCACCTCTTTCTATACATTTTCATCCCACGTAGTGATATAAGGGTTTTAGAGCCCTTGAAGCACCTGTAATAACATTAACTTTTTCATCAAAATGTCCTTCAAGCATAAGAAATTCTGTTTATTTGAATTTTGCAACAGGGTAATGATAAAGTTCCTCCTTTCTTTTCCTGCTTCTGTGAGTTGCACACAAAAACCTCTCACCAGAAGATTGTGGTGGATGGGGGCATTTCATTTAGGGTCTCTCTTCCCTCCCCCAAAACGTGCTCAGCAGGTAATTTGGGACACAACACTCCTCACAGAGCTGCGTGAAAATAAATCCTTGGGAGATTCCCTGGGACTCCCCTACCAGAGAAGGAAAATTTAGTGCCTTGATCAGCCTGTTTCTTTGCCTTATTGCAGGGTTCCTTTGCACTGAGTGACGCTCGCTTGTGTCAGCAGAGAAAGAGGGAGTGAAAAGAGAGAGAAAAAAAAGATCTGTGTTTGATAGACTGAATCTAAGCCCTGCTGAAAGATGGGACTGAAGCAGAGTGCTGAGCGTGTCACCATCTTCTCACCTTTCAAACCTCGGCCCCTTCTTGTGTTTGGGGCTGTAGAAACTCAGGATAAAAAGCCAGACCTCGCTCCCATTTAGAGCAGGATCTCTGGTCCAGTTCCAAGCAAGGTGTTTTCCCCCTGGGGTGGCCCAAGGGGTGATTTTTGCTGGCAGCAGAGGCTGAGCAGTCCCTCAAAGGGTCCTGCAAGCAGAGCCTGCAAGGAGAGACTGTAGATGGATGGAGACAGGCAGGGACAGTGAGAGGAAGCGCTCAGTTGACATTAGCATGATGGGAACAACAACAATCTAGGCTGCTGTCGTGGTTTGTTTTGTCTTTAAGGCACCATGGTGGTGGAGAGCTTTACAGAGAGGGCTGAGGAGGCTGGAGATGTTTTGCAGATGTTTAAGAGGGACCCCTCGCATAAGGAGGAGGAGCCCAGCAGGGAACAGGGAGGTGCCTGTTTGCATTAGGCAAGGGAGGGATGGAGGTGGGCTCCCAGCAGATCCAGGGGCCAGGTCTTAAACCTGAAGGACAGAGAAGCCATGGGAGGGGAGGGGCTGCAAGGTAAGGCCAGGTAGCTAACATCTGATGCAGCAGGGAAGAGGCAGAGCATGAGGTGCTGAGAGAAAAGAGATGCAACCAAAGGGGCAAGCTAGAAAACCATCCTTGGCAGAGGCAGTCTGGAGGTGAAGGAGCTGGAAATGCAGGGTTGTGCCCAGGCCAGGGACAAGAGGGGTGATATAAATGGGATGAAGGACTAGCCTTGTCATGCCTTGTCTACTATTTGTCTTCCCTA
>NW_008606835.1:10304-16402 GCF_000691845.1 Merops nubicus
CAGGTTTAACCACTGTAACCAATATTTCATAGAATCATATAATCGTTTTGGTTGGGAGAGACTTTTAAGATCAAGTCCAACTGTTGACCCAGCACCTCCAGGTCACCGCTAACCCATGTCCCTCAGCACCACATCTCCACAGCTTTTCAATATTTCCAGGGATGGTGTAAAGCACACAACTGAGATGAATCAAAACTGCAAGTACTGAAAACTCCAAAGGAACCACTGTTGAAACAAATGCATCCATAGTTTCTGCCTCTCCTTTTGGCTGAACAAAAGGTGGCCTGTGCCCAGGGAGTTTTGACATTTCCAATGTCAAAATCTGGATTTAGAAAAGAAAATTACAGATATTGTTGTTATTATTAATATTATCTTCGTTGCTTTAGATGGTCCCAGAAAGTTTCTTCTTTAGGGTTTCTTCTACAATCACTGGAAACTGCAGAGGACTGTGAACTAGGAGGAGCTGGTGGGGCCATGCCTTGCTTCCTTGAGCAGTAAGTGTGCCACCAAACCCTCCCCAGGAAACAGCAATTGTAACTGAGCCTTCCAGCAAAATTTCACAGGGCTTTCTTCCCCAGCAGGATAAAATTAGCCGAGCTCTCTTGAGATGACAGCTAAGAACTCCAGCTTCCCTCAGATGACCTCAATGGAGTCATTTGTTGCTTAAATGACAGACAAACGCAGTAATTAGGTCTATTTAGTAAAGGGGAGGTGAAAGGTCAAACTACTGGGCAAACTGTCTCCACTGCTTGACTTGGTGACCAAGCTGGGGATTTGCAGGAGGTAATGTTTGTACAACAACCTGACACGGGCAGCAGCCCGCCAGCAGGTCCCTGCTTGGCGGCGGGGGGCTCCCGGTCGTGTTCAGAGCCTGAAATCCCTTGGTTTTGACTAATAAAACCCTGAACTCACTCATTTGTGTCATAAGAGATTAGACCCAGAGGAAGGAAGAGCTGATGAAAAGATAGGCGGTCGTACGACGGGGTTTGTAGGTAGGGCAATCAGAAAGGGGGTCGGTGGGAAGGGGTTGGGAGACACGAGCTGAGTTAAGTGGGAAATTATCGACCTTCCCCACTTTTTTTTTTCCCCTCTTCCTCCCTGGCAACTTTCTCTTCTGGTCTCTTTTTTTTATTTGTTTTTCTGAACTGGGTTGTGCTTTGGGTGAGCAACCTGCCATGGCATGGACAAGCCCCACCTGAACCTCTCCCTCCTCTCTTGGTTTGGATGTCACAGAAGAGCATTTGAAAAATCACAAACATGACTTTTCATACATCCTAAATCTCCAGAAGACCCGTGAACCAAAACGTTTACCAGAATTGGCTGTTTTGGGCAGCTGTGCTCACTCCTGGCTGCCCATCCTTGAGGCTTGCAGCAAACCCAACACCCCTTTACCCGTGGAGCATTTGCAAGATTTCCCCACAAAGCTGGGGAATGCTGTAGGATTTTCAAGTAGCAGAGATTCTAGATGAAGAGCTTTGTTTTGCATAGAGAGGTGGTAGAAGAAGACAAACATTTTGGTTTTTGAGTGAAATCAGCCAGGAATGCTCCTTGCCAGGAGCACTGGGCTAGTTGCCTACTAAAGCGCTCCAATTCTGGGTGTTTCTCTGAGTTTCTTTTTGATTCTTCTGCCATGATCTGCTTCTGTACCTGGTCTGGGTGGGGATGGTGCTTGGGAATCCTGAAGTTGAACCAGGACCACTTTGGTGGTCCACCACTCAGGTGCTGTGGAGGTTCCCTCCGTGCCTTGTCTCCCCCACGTCCCTTCCACCTGAGCCTCTGCTCTTCTCCTCCAGACCCCGCCGTAAAACTCCCTTCCCTTGGGAGGCCTCTTAACCCCTGTCTGCGAGGCCCCGTGAAGAGGTGGTGGTGATGCTGCTGAGAGAGAGGGTCACGAGGAGCCGACACCAGAGTGAAAAGAAAATTAGAAAACAAACAGAGGGGAGGTGGAAACGTGCCCGCCCTTGAAGTGCAAAGACAACCCCCTCCCTTCACCAAAATGGGCTTATCTTCAAAAAAGAGCCCTTGGATGATACAAGAAAGAACAGACTTCTCACACCTTGTCTTGGCTTCCCGGAGATCCTATCTGCCCAGAAGTGCCTGTGATCTCAGTCAGACCTCTCTACCTTGCTTTTAAGTCAGCGGCGGCTGTTTGGCTGAGTCAAAGACCTTCCCACTTCATCCTTTTCTCCCCAGTAAGAAGACAAGCGGTGTTTCTGACGTGCTTGGGGAGAGGTAAATGTCATTCCAGAGCCTTTCTTTTGTATATTTTCTCATGGATGGATTAGTTTGTTTAAAGAGCATCTCCTATTTAACACCTCATTGAGCGAAAAACATGTAGGGACAAGATTTTTTTTTGACTGCCTGCTTTATAATGAGCTTAAAGTGCATATTGAATACCTTCATAATTTGCTCAGTTTTCAGACATAGTGATCACCCAGGAGTTAGACCCTGGGTGAGTCAGGAAACTTTTATAACAGTATGATCCATATTTTTCCACTGTTTTTCTGTCCAAATGCAGACAAATTGTGACATTCTGTATGAATACTCAGGGTGTGAGGAAAAAATCCCAAGTTGGAAATGAGGATTTGTTACACTGGTTTGTTCTCCACAGGATCTGGTTGGAGTCATTCCTCTGTTGGCATCAGCAGGAGGGATGTCCATAAGCCAAGAGCAAGGAGTAGCCCTTGTTCACATGGATTGAGTCATTCCTGCAGCACGGTGGTTACACGTTGCTTTTGTGTCGTGCTTCTCAGGAGCCTGGTAGACAGCAGTGACCCCCCACTCTCCCCCAAAATCTCTTTGAGGAGATCTCCCTTCATCTGTTCCCTATCTCCACTTGACACAAACCACCCAGCAGGTCCTGTGTAATGGGATTACAGTGGATGAAGTCCACTTTATCATGAGATCTTTGAGTGTTTATGACCTTTCATTGGTCTTTTGAGACTCTCCTGGGAGAGAAGTGCCCAATTCAGCCTGATAACATTCCTCTGCTGCTCTACTACTCTTCCTTCAGAAGTCTTTCCATCAGCTTCACGGGGACTGCCCGCGGGGTGAGGTCCAAATCTCTTCCCATAGAATAATTCTCTTTCACAAGACAAGGAAAGCCTCTTCTTCCAAAGCCTCTTCTTCCTTGGGGAAGAATTAGCTATAACGGCCGTCTCCAACCCTTCCAGCCCAATCAACTCTTACTCTGTGCTTTGTAGGTCACTGCAATTTCCTATGAACTTGAGGGGAGATTTTCTTGGGAAAAGCTCTTTTTTTTTTTTTTTCTGTAAGTTTTCCAGCTGTTGATTTTCCCCAAGGAAAGTCAAATTATCCTCGAGCGTTGTATCAGCAGATGTTTGAAAAAGCTGATCTGTCACACAAGAAAAACCTGAACCAAACAGCTTCCTGCATTTCCTGGGCTGTGAACCTTAGAAAATAAGACCCAGATTATTTTTCTTCTAGCAGCAAAATGTTCAGTGTGAAATCAAACCATGAACCCTGGGACCTTGGAGGACATCTGGGATTTGGTGACCTTGATGGATAGAGCCTACTAGGGAGGGGAAGCCATTGGCCAAAACTGGAGTGTTTCAGGGACCAGATTAAATTGTAACCATGTTCCAGGGAGCTTGCCAGGGAGGCTAATGGACTGACCTCATTCACCTTGATGTAAATCCAGAGTAGCTCCAAGAAAGCCAATAGCACTACTCCTGGCTCTGTGTGGAGGTACTGCTGAGATCACAAATTACATGTTTCTAATGAAGACAAAGTTAAAGGAACACATGGAAAGTAAGGGTGTAGCAATGCCTTGGGTCCCAGGCTTTACATCTCAGAGGAAACAAAACTGGATTAAGGATTAAGGAGTTTGGAGTTGTTCTTCCATTGATTTGCAGCCCTCAGCCAGGCAGAACTCGGGCACCCAATCCTCCTCCATCTGGGCTTAAGCAAAGGGCTCTCACCTTCCATAAGACCAGGAGATATGTCTATTTAGCACAGAGCAACTGAGATGCCACAACTCAGGGATGTGCAGGTCCCCAGCTATGTGTAAGCCCTTGGGGATGTCCTTCTCCTCCTAGCTGAGTCTTTCCCCTGGAGCTCTCTGAGGATGTCTCAAAGAGGGCTATGCCCTCCCACAGCTTCATTAAACCAAGGCAAGGGTTTAGCTTAAGTGTCTTACACAAATAATGAGCTTGGGGTTGGTTTCTTCTCTCAAGTTACACCAGGGGAGGTTGAGGTCGGAGCTGAGGAACAATTTCTTGCCCTTGAGGGCTGTCCAGGGCTGTGCCAGGCTGCCCAGGGCAGTGGTGGAGTCCCCACCCCTGGAGGGGTTTCCAAGCCGTGGAGATGTGGTGTGAGGGACACGGGGCAGTGGTGACCTGGCAGTGCTGGGGGAATGATTGGACTTGATCTGAAAGGTCTCTTCCCATTAAAATGATTCTACGATTCTAAGTCCAAAGAGAAAGGCAGAAGTAAGAAAAGAGCAGTGTCATGAACTCATTTTCAAAAAAATTTAGCTAAACATGGTTTAAAAAAAGAAAAAAAGCCTCTCAGAAGCCTGAACAGGCTCCTGCCTTGGATGCACAGAAAAAAATCACTGTGAGGTCCCCAAGGATGCTGTCTCCCTGATTTTAGACCTCATGCAAGAGAGGCTAAATCCAGAGCCCCTTCCCCCTCCTCCCTTGACATTTCATTTGTGATTAAGGCCCTATTCATCTCCCCTCATCTTCCAAACCCTTGACTATTTATGGACCTGCTGTTTTTCCAGCGGTTTCTAGCGTGCATTCAGCTCAGCTCTTCTCTCCCCATCCCATCCTGTTCCCCCTCTCCCCTCCCCAAAGGCATTTCTCCCTTTCAGTAGAGAAACCACTAGTGACTGGAGTGTCTGTGACCTCTGGGCTGTCAAACTCCCACTAACTAAATAAAAGCAGCCCAAGAGGGAGAGAGTTACCATAAATCACCTCCCGTGACAGAGACCACCTGGTATAGGCTCAGTGCATGGAGGTACCCAACCCATTCCAGCTGCTGAGTTTGCACTTTCCTGCATCTTTCTGGACACCGTTGGAGAGATACGTGGTGTTTACACAAGGAATGGAAATTGCAGTTTTACTGCAGGGAACTGATTTCCTCGCCTTGAGGTGGGCAAGGTCTTTGATGGGTGAAACGATGGGGCCTGGCATGTTCTGAAGGATTGCAGGAGTGAGAGCTTGGAAGGTTTGGGCTCCTACACTGCTCATCCTCGTGAAGGATTATGCCACAGTCAGGGGAAGATGAATAGGCTCCTATCAGGGGAAAGGAAGGTCAGATACAGGTCTAGCCAGGCTTGGTTGTTACCAGGGTTGACGTGGTCATTGTTCATCACCTTCTTGATCTACACCGAGGGCCCCCAGGTCATCATTCTCCACGTCAGGAGCAGCCAAGCCCCTCAAATTCAGCATACCTAAACTACCACGGAGCCCTCAGCTAATCCGAACATCATCAGGGATCAACTAAAGGTGATGCGAGGATCAGCTGAAGATTTGGGACCAGCCTTTGCCAACAGAGATGCTGTGTAGGGTCAGATATGGCCATTGCCTGGGGCTTCAGGTTAGTTCCTCCACGTGGCTGTCAACAAAGTGGATTTGTGATTCCCCCCTGCCCTATACATCTGGTAGAGTTGTTTTAAATTATTTCCAGCCAGGATTGCAGAGCTCATATATTAAGGCCTCAGAGTTTGTTATTAAGTAGCATCACCAATTTTAAACAAAAAGATGTATATACCAAGCAGTGTTTATCAAAAAAAAAAAAAGAAAAAAAAGACTTTCACTAACAACCAGGGAATTTTGCTGATGGTCTTCCATGAACAAAGAAAATGGGGAGGGAAGGGATAGCCATAAAGAGGCAAAGCAAAGGCCAGGAACATTAATCCTGTGAAATGAAGTTTTAAGCAGAGAAAAGCAGGTTTAGAGAAAAGAAGAAGATGATACTTTTACAGAGGCTTTGGAAATTTTAAAAAGAAAATATTGGGCTGTAGATGAAAATAGCAACTGAGAGGCTTGTGTACTTTCTTTCTTCTGATCCCTGTTTTTCCTGACTGTAGAAATTTCAGAGCCATTTTTATTATTATTATTATTATTATT
>NW_008606836.1:0-421 GCF_000691845.1 Merops nubicus
CATTACAGTGCCTGAATAAGTTCCTAGGTTATAAGCTGGGTATTTCCCGGATGTCACCTGAGAAAGCTGAAGTATTGCCCACCGTAATCATAAGAGGGGGAAGTTACTTGGAGAAAGATTTACTCAGCTGTGGTACAAGAGGATGATGATATCTGATACTCAGAAGATTCTGATGAGGATGACTCCTCAAGCAAGCCTTGTGATGTAAAACCAGTGTATAGGTGAAGGGCAGAACTGGATGACAACAGGCGCCTGCTGAGAAAAGATGCATTTGAAAAATATACACAAGAGGTAAATGCCATCCTTGAGCAACTTAAACAACATCCAGGAGAACCCTTACTCTTGTGGCTGGTGTGCCTATATGATTAGGGGTGTGGCAGAACAGAACAGTTTTCCTTTCTGTAATGGTTTGAAACCTGCT
>NW_008606837.1:0-16977 GCF_000691845.1 Merops nubicus
GACCCACGGGCAGTGCTGACCACGCGCTCTTTGGCTTAAAATTTATTACTCTCACGTTAGGGGAAGAAACGGGAATTTAAAATCCAAAGCACCGCGAGAAGATGTACAAAGAGTACAGAAAAGTTGCATTGGAGCACATACTCCCTACACACACACGCAGAGCTCGACTGCAACGAGGCAAGAAGCAAACAACAATTAGTCTTTATTAACCTCAGTGCAGTGCTGATTTTCCCCCTAGCAAGTTAATGCCTGCACAGTGAGAAGGACGCGATAAAGAGGCGTTTAAAACTGAAATCCACGCAGGATAAATACGAAAACTGGTTCCCACAGGAGGACTTCTTAAACTGAGCAGCGTTTGCACTCGCCTCAGCCCCCAGCCTTGCAAAGCTCGCTGCCTCCCTCTGCTGTCTGCACGCTACGAGACGAGCCAAAAGCTCGCCCCACACGCCAGGAAAGCACTGGCAACTGAAAGGGTTTTACTGGAAATTTGTTACAGGGATGGCTTACAGACCCTCTGCAGGAGGTAGCCCCATGGCCATCTCCTGTTCACACCAGTCTCCTCCCTGAGCGCTGCCTCAGCCACCTCCAGCAGCACCTGCTCCAAGGAATGGTATTTATTTGATGGCAAATCCACTTATTTTATTTATTCTTTTCCTATCTTGCTCTTAAGAGACATGTGTTCAAAGTGTGCAGCTCCTACATAAGAATATTCATGGTGAACCCTTTTTTTTCCTACAGTGAATGCTGTTAACACGTGACTCTTGCCAGCACAGCTCGCAGCAGAGCAGTGCCCAGGTCAGGGTGGAATGCCCTAAGCAAGCAGAACAGACAGTTTCAAGGTTTTAAGATCATTTCTTGAAGTACGAAGGTTGCAGGAGGTCCCAAACATGCACCAATGACTTCCTCCTGAACAGGGCAAGGACACTCTTAACACAGCTCCGAAAAACAGAGATAATCAAGCAGCACGCTGTAATTATCAATCCCTGTTCTGATTCCCATTTAACATCTTTAGATACCAGGCTATTTTAACTAAACACACACACACGCACGATGCTGACACAGGATTAGTTGCACTGCCTTCACAGACCCACCCGGAGCTGCTGAGCAGTACCCAGGCCAGCAGCCAGCAGCCCGTGTCACAAAGTTCCACAAAAGGTCATTCCCCTTCTCATCCCTAACCCAGAAGAACCTCGTTTCACCACAACGCTGAATGAATGCACAAGTACCTTCTGGCCATCCTCTGAAGTGGAGATGCTTTACACGTGGAAAAGGCCAAAATTTCACAGCCCTGTTTTTATCCAGATTTGGAGAGAAGGTCAGCTTTTTACACTTCATTATTTGAGGGAGAACAGGTAAAAATTCGAGTTGTGAAGCTCTTGAACTTGACAGTGTAACATGCAACTGTATGGGGATCTGATGTCCTCAGGACTACAGCACATAGAGGTCATTGCAATCAAAGCACATACATCCAGAACTTCATTTCAGCAGTTCCTCAGCATGACGTAACGTGACCAACTGCCCAGCCTATGGGAGCCTGAGGTTTAAACTAAAGCTACAGATTCTCCTTGGCACAGCAGCAGCAGCTGGATAAAGACAATTGCCTTTTGCCACCAGTTCACATCCCGTTAACAAAATGTGATCTGTAGGAACATACTTCCAACAAATCAAGAATTCCATAAGGGATCAAAATTCTAAACATAAATACAATTAAAGCTTTCTAATATTAATGCACACTTTTTATTATATTAAAATCAGGCAATGGTCTGATACAATAAAAAGGCTGCTTATGGAATACTGTTATGTTAAACTTTAATTACAGAGGATGTTAAATCCTTACAACTAATATTTTCCTCAAAAGAGTTAATGGAAACATCAATTGTTCATTGACTTGATAGCTGCTGCTTTAAAATGTATTTATTTTTACTTTTTCTTTTTTTCCCTTTTTTTTTTCTTCTTTTTTTTTTACACAAACACTGAATTTTTCATAAAACTTAGGACACACTAGGTTGGTTTTATGTAAGCTTGCATCCACATTTCAGCAGTTAGTGGTCCAAAATAGTAAACCAGAAAAGGCAGTGATTTGCCAGGATGCAAAGCCAATAAAGGTCCTTAATCTGCTGTGTGCACAGCTTCCCCAAAATCTTCACCGAAGAGACTTCTCTTCTAAGACTTACAGAATCCTAATAAAAATCTACTACACTGATTTGATTTGTCTGTAGTCATCACATCTTTAGAAGGGCCAAGCATAAGTGCAACATTTCATTATTTAACATTCTTGGGTCAATCCAAAGCACCAAAATACAACTATTTGAGCTGGAGTGTGTGTTCAGAATCTCTATGTGCACATTTGCCCTACTCAAGTTTGGCAGCAGAAGATTTCAGCAATCCTGGTAAATTACTGCTCTTTTCCCCATGTCAAAAGCCTATCTAAGAACATCAGCTGTGGCCAGCTTGGCGGTGTGGCAGCAGTGCTGGAGGGACAGGGAAAGTCCAAGTTTGCGAGCAGAACAGACACTCTTGTTTCCCAGGCTGGTGAAGACTAAATTTGTTGCAAAACCAAAATGATAAGTAGGAGGGAACAGGTGAAGTTATTGCCCCAATGCTTACCCCTGTGCTGGCTAGGGGTGAGAAGAGTCACAAAGTGGGGCAAAAAGAAAGCAGCACCCCCACTGAAGAGAGGGGAAGAGGGAAGAGATTAAAAGAACCCTGAAACCCTCACCCAAAGCCCACGTCACTGGTGAGGGGGACCAGGAAGAGAAATACAATCTATGCCTTGGCCAAAGGGAAGAAGAAGAGCTTGCCCTAGATTATCAGGGCATTTAAAAACAAAAAAAAACAAAAAAAAAACAACCCAAAACAAAAGAAAAACCCCAAACAAAAACAAAACAACAAAAAAACCCAAACCCCAAAACGACCACAGTCAGTCACATTCAGCCTTTACTAGAGATAGCACAAAGGGAGGGATGACTGAGGTTAGCACACATCCCCACTAGTAGTCCATAAAGCCCAGTGTAGTACTGGAAGCAAAAACCTTTGTGTCCACTCTAATAAACAGCCCTGAGCTTCGACTCTATTGCAAAAGACAGGAAAAAAAACCAACCAACCAAACCCAGGCCAGACACACAGCAAGGTGATTGTGGGATGTATGCTTTCACAGTTAAGTTAGATGTGCCACACTGGTCTTGACAGTAATAAATTTAAATAGACTTTTCCTGATACCAGAAGTTCAGCTATGTGGACAGTGGTTACACGACAGGATTATTTGTTATAGCACAACTTATATTTCAAATGAAAAAAAAAATTAGTATCATTTACAGTATCTCAAGAAAAACTTCCTTTGAACGGGAACTTCCTTTCCAGTATTTTGAGGTCTACAAGATGCATCTAGAAAATTTACTACTGTGGAAAATGAAGACAGCTTAAATTGAATAAGGGGGGCATGTTTCTTGGTTTGTTTTTGTTTTGTTTTGTTTTGTAATTAATTGCTGTAACATTGTCCTTCAGGTGGCTGAGGAAGTTTCATATTTTCTTTAGACATCATTAGACGCCGAAGCTCTTGCAGAACAACTTTGATACTATAAGAATTCTGCCATTTTGCTAGGACTGATATGGCTCTGGGGTCCACCTAAAATAGACAAAGAGACCATTCCTGTCAGAATCAACACATTTGATACACTTAACTCTCCCCCCAGCCCCACCCTCCAGCTAAAGAACCTACAAGGAATTCAAGAAGAAACCAAAGAAAGCAAAAGCCAGCAAGTAGTTTCCTAAAAGCATAATAAATGCAACTATTTGTGAATTGCAGAAGGGCGTGAGAAGTCAATTCCACGTTCTGATTTCAGAACATGCTCTGTTCATACACTTCCCTTCTAACCCCTTTCCTTCTCCTCACGGCAACAGCACCAGCAAGCAATAAGTAGTTAAGCAGGCTG
Organism: Merops nubicus; assembly: GCF_000691845.1. NCBI lineage: Eukaryota > Metazoa > Chordata > Aves > Coraciiformes > Meropidae > Merops > Merops nubicus. The sequence continues at coordinate 3,933 of NW_008606837.1, forward strand.
CAAGTATAAACAAAGCATTAACTCCAAGCTGCACATGAAAACCACATTAAAATGAGTAAAACCAAAAAACTTACCACTCCATTAGAACTATTTACTCCATTCATATTAATTTTTGTTACAAATCTTACAAATGGAGGTGCTTCTGGATACTTAGGCCCACATTCTATTTTAAGGCTGTATATTCTGTTTTCATAAATTGTCTGAGGGGAAAAGAAAGGAAGGAATAATTACATCAGGCAGTTCAATAAGCATTTGGTTAAAACAGCCATTACTTTAGGGACATGAGAACTACTAAACATAAGGGCAGCCACTTATACATTGTACTGACTACCTCTGTTTTGGGTTAATTTTATAATATTCATAGTATCAAATTCAGGGAAATAAATTCTACCTCTCCTTTAAGCATCAAATTTTCATATAAGGAATAAAAATGGCATTGCTTCCCATTCACCAACTGAAATGTTGGTTTTTTTTTTTAAATCATCACACAGCTCAGTTACCTGTTTTTCAACCAATCTTTATCATGGAGCTCTGCTGTATCATTTTACCAGTCAGACACACTACCTTGTAACTGAAGCCACAACTTTAGCTCAGGCATCATACATACTACCTACAGTCAGCCTGTCCTAGAACTGCACTTCAAAAATATTCTTTGAGCATAAAGCAAAGGGGAACGCTCCCAGACACGACCCATTGCAAAGAACATCCTGATCCCAGACAGCATTACCACTGCCTCCACCTCAGTACACACCCTTGTGCTTCACAGCTGAGAGAGACAAATCCTGGATCACGGGTTCCTAAGTAACCAACCAAGGGGCACAGAAAAGAGACAAATGTAACAAGGCTACATTGATTCTTCAATAGTTAAAATTAATTAAAACAAACAAAACCAGTTGATGCTGTTCTGCATTCTGAGACTAAATGGTTTTAATGTGTGGGTCTGGTGCATCCTGGCATGGAGCTCCAGCAGAGCTGGGCCATGCTGGCAGAAGTATATGACAGGAACAGGACCATCAACAGGGAAGCCCAGGCACACAAGCTTCCCAGATTTCGAGCTTCTGACACAATTTCCTGCACCTTCAACATTGCAATGAACATTAAATTCACAAGGCAACGACCATGAGGAAAACCCCAGGTGAAGGTGTGAGTACAGAAGCCCAGTAGCAGCCAGCAGCTCCTGCTCACCAATGGCAGCCAAGCATGATAGCTCCACCAGGACCTTTAGAACCAGGCACCTTTATAACCAAGCACCTTTAGAACAGCTGCACAACATACAGAAATTTCTCAGTATAAAACTCCATACAACCCCTTTCAAGGGCCTGTTACAATCCCAAACATCTTAACTTGATGTTCCCTTGATGCAAACCACTACCAAAAAAATAAGGCCTGACTTCCTGACTCTGCTGCTTCTCATCTGTGGAAATGAAGTGGCTGCAAGCCAGCCTGCAGCCACACACAGTGGGACCAGCACCTGCCCAGAGGTGGTGGCTCTGGAACCACTCAGTCACTCCCCGGCCACACAACCTTTCAGGTGCCCAGCCAGGGCGGTGACAAATGGAATGCTGTCACAAAGGTTCAGGGGAAAAAAGTCATGTATTAGCTCTGCTCAGCCTGCCCAGGTCTCCTGAGTCCCTGAGCACACCCTGCGCACCGAGCTAGTCACAGCCCAGCCGTCTGTGCAGGCTTTAGGGGGTCTTTGCACACAACTGCACCACAGTACAAGTGAATGGAGAGCCCTGACTGTGCACATGTCCACAGCCAGTATAAAACACGTGCAGAGAAAGCTGCAGTTTTGAGAGTGCTGCTGTTTTTAAGCCGCTTGTATAAACACAGGGGACCCCTGGCTGCGGCAGCGGCCGCACAAGGCCTGGGGAGGAGGAGGCTGCTCCCACCCATGGCAGCTATGGCAGCAGGGACACCCGAGCAGCAGCACGCAGCTAACTCAGCACCAACGTTCAGTTTTCCCTCTGGGATACCCAACATAAGATTCTTCCACCTGCTACACATGTGATTGCTTTCTACCCAGAAGAAAATAGATTTAATTTTTTTTCCAGAGACAGTATTCCTGCATTCTATTAAGAAAAAAAATGGTAATAACATAACTGCGTATGAACAGTGCTAAAAGCAGGACAGCCACTTAGCAAACAAGAATGACTGAAAGTTCCCATAATCTCTCTCAGTACAGCCTGTTGCTTTCAAGTAATAAGCTCAAAAGAAGTCAAGACACTTCTGGAAAAAAAAACCACCCAAACTATATTCATAAGTGTGGCAGAAAGACAAAAGAAGCAGCAATGAATCATCTGCTGTGATAGTCCTTTAGCAGTATAACATGAAACACAAATTTCTACCACTGCTGACAAGTCAGCACGTGCCTGTTTGCTCATTTCAGTTTCTATTTAATTTTTGAAATTAGATTTCCAAACTTTCCATAAAGTGTATACACACAGCGAGCTTCGTTCACAGTCTTAATGCATGCTCATTAACACTCTCCAAATGTTCAAACTGAATGACCACAAATGGGGAGATCTTAACAACGGCAGACAAAAGGTAAACAACATTTGTGGATGAGCTGGACAATGCTGCACGTGTAATGCATTAAAAGATAAATTCTTGTACAACCTCATCGACTGTCAGAAAAGGCAACTGACAGAAGGGAAGCACATTGGGCAGGAGCATGATTAAAGGTCTGTAAAGGTTTCTGTAGAATAGCTTGAGAACACTGGAATTATTGAGAAGTAACACCGAGGCCAGACATTGAAGACAACATTCTACAGCTGCTGGAAGGAGGATCAGCTACTTGCCCTTCATAGTAAGGATATGAAGGAAACAACAGAGGTACACAGTGAAACTGGAGACAATAGCCAAGTTTTGGTTTTGGAATACACAGGCACATACAATGCACAATGAAGTTCTCAAGTTCACTACCAGAGTGGAGACAAAACAGTTTAGCTGAGTTTGGGGAAGAAGAGAGAGAGACTGCAACAATACTACCTCAAAGACCAGAAGCATTGTAAGAAGCTACTCTCGGAGAGAATACTCAGAGAAGAAACCGAATTCATCAAAATTTTACTTTCCTGAGTTAGCTGAAACTCTACAAGAACAAGTCAGTACTACTGCAATAAAAACCAACCCATAAACTTAACAAGAAACAGCAGAAAGACTAGCAGTACTGAACAAAACATCCAGGTTTTACCTACATTAGGTCCATACGTAATCTCACTAGCCGAAGGATTTTAAACTTTGCTGTATTCAAAAGTACAGGATACTAGAATCCTGGAATCTCAAAAGTTATGCCTTAATGAATCTGTAAACACAAAGCAGTTATGTAACTGAAGTAACCAGAGAAAGTCGTTGAAAGTGTTCCAAATTGTTAGCAAAAAAACATATAGATACACAAACCCCATTATTATATGGAACCTTGAACATAAAATCACTTGCTGAAGTGTTGTTGGCTATTTTTTCACTCAGTTGTGTTTTGTTTGTTTTCTACTTCAATGATCAGATTAAGAGAATAAAAGGGAGAAAGGAAAAAAAGTAACAGTACTATTTTAATATTTAAGTGGATACTTACTCTTGGAGGTCCAATAATCATTCCTGTCCATCTTGTGAGTGTCATATCTTCATCATCTTCAAGGCCCCAGCTAACTGTCCCATCACCTACTCCTTTCTGTCCTTCTTCAAGTTCTTCCAACAGACGAAAATTACGAGGAACTTTTACTCCTGAAACAATCAGAAAAACATTCTGATTTAAGAAATCTAGTAAAGAAACAAAGCTAGAGTATTTTCACTGATAGTTTTGGTTATTCTGCAGAAAATATTTTGAGTCAAACCATAAAAATATCACTATTTTTTGAATGACAATACGTCAGTGCTATGAAAAAGATATTCCTGTATTTAGCTTGGATTTTACAAGCAAAATCAAGGTACTCACAATTAAACACAGTAGAGGGCTGCCAGGGCAGACACTAGGGCAGGCAGTAAAATGAATGGCAATGTCTGTCCACTCAGAGATAGACACGGTATCGTGGAGCTCCCATTAGCACTTCTCTGTATTATTTACAGTACAAAAATTTAGATGATTCTACAAAATGACTCCTTGAGAGGCTTGATACCACTCAGCTCACTCAGAGCTTTTAAAAATACCATTCAAAGCAAATTAAACTGTTTCATAACATTAGTAGGTTAATCTGAAGTTAATTTAAGTGGGCTTTGTCAGCAGCAATAGCATCCTTTGTACTTATGACCTCCACCACCAAGGAGTTTCAGCACTTCTTAATTGCTGGCACATTTATCCTCAAAACACACAGCAAAACAGAGTAAATTTCTTATTCCCATTACGTTAATGGAAAATAATGGCACAGAGAGCTTAGGTGACATAGCCAAGGTCACAGCCTAAGTCTGTAGTGAAGGAGGATCTCGAAGCCAGGTCACAGGGGACTTAATTACTCATTCTCCTTCAAGGTATCTGTACCTCAGTCAGCACAAAACATAAATGCACTCCAGGCCCCCACTTCTTTGTATTGAGTTTGCCTGGCAAGATTTTGGTGGGGGGTGAGCTACTGGGGTGACTTCTGTGAGAGCTCCCCTCATGTCCAGTAGAGCCAGTACCCAGTGGCTTGAAGACAGACCTGCTGCTAGCCAAGGCCAAGACAATCAGTGACAGTGGTAGCACCTCTGTGATAATGTATTTGAGAAGGGGGGGACAAAAACCCTATGGAACAACAGCCAGAGAGAGGAGAGAGAATAAGCGAGAAGGACAGCTCTGCAGACACCCATGTCACTGAAGAAGGAAGGGGAGGAGGTGCTCCAGGAACCAGAGCACACTCCCCTGCAGCCTGTGGTGAAGACCATGGTGAGGCAGGCTGGGTCTGTGCAGCCTATGGAGGTCCACGGTGGCATGGATACCCACCCACAACCCATGAAAGACCCTACACTGGAGCAGGTGGATGTGCCCTAACGAGGCTGTGACTCTGAGGGAAGCCTGCCCTGGAGAAGTCAAAATCTGAAGCTGGTAGCTTCAAAAAGAAGAGAAACCCAGAATCAGAAAAGTGGTGTCCAAAGGTGCCAGACCTTCACTGGCTGTACCCAACCACACATATGGGGGCTGCTGAGCACAACTCAAACACAACTCCATGCCAAATCTACACCTTCACCTCCCAGTGAGACCGTGCTGTTTCCATGGCTGCTGAGTAATACAAATTTTTGGCTGCGAAAGGAAATGAGTCAGTTTGGGCCGGTGAGGCCATCACCATAAGATTAACTGAGCCCCAAACCCTCGGTGGTAAATGGACCTCTTGGGGACCACTGTCACTTCCCTAGCACAAAAACCTCCAGCATTTCCCCTCCCAGTTAGTCCCAAAAGCATGGAGTATGTATCTTCTGTAGCCATCCTATTTTAATTATGTTCCCAATGCTCTCCCTGCTGTAGTTAGGGGAGGCAGAGAACACATGTATGTCTCCAATGCATGGTATAAGAGAGCTGGGGGACAAGAAAAACAGATGGAGTATGAGTTGAAGGACAAGGTGCCACCTTTATGTACACAAACACACACATACACAACCTATTTCACTGTTTTTGCTGCAGTGGATGCAAGGGAGAGCTGGTGATGGGGAACGACTCACAGCCCTGCAATCCCTGAAGCTGCTGTCTGGGCTTCAGCCCTTCCTGCCAGCACCCCTGGAAAGAACCAGCCAGGGAAGGACAAAAAAAAGACAAACAAAAGGTCTGTCTTGGAGGGTGAACTCCACCCTTCGGTCTGACACAGCAGCTCTTTGACAACCCAGGTGACGGCGCAGAGGAAACCTTCTGTGGCTATTATTAGAAACCCAACCTGAGCTGCTCCCCGCTCACAGAAGCAATAAGCTGAAGCCAGTGGAAGATCTGCCTCAAATGTGTCAAGCTGCCAAAAAATGCTCTCTCCTCTGGACATTACAGTTCCCAACAAGCATCGTGTCGGTCTGCGTACTTCAGGACTTGATAACAGCACTCCGTATTTATCGGTGCCAGGAAGATACTCTACCACTATTAACTCAGACCAAAACAAATAACCCAGGAGGAATCAGCTTTACAGTGAGCAGACACAGGCCACACACATCAAAGAAGGAAACCAAAACTACTGCCCGTCTATTCTTCCTCTGAGCCTCATGCATCCTGTTCACCAAGGCAGGAAACATGCATGAAGAAAATTAAGTGATCCTGTAATTAAAAATTACATAATCACATACATATTTGAGGAGGCCACAGCCAAGGCTGAAAGGCAGCCGTAACGCTGACATTTGCTAACCAGAGCTAACCGGGCTGGGCTTTACAACCTTATGGGAAGAGAAGGCAACTTTATGTCTGAGCTCTCCCCAGGTACAGCTGCTCTGGAGCCATAAAAGAGTCACCCAGGACTTCACAGTTCTCTGACAAGTCTGAGGTCTGCAGAGAGCTCACTAGTCATACCATCACATGGAAAAAGTTCACATAAATGACTATTAATTCCACAGCAGCTGCTCACTTGTGAGCACTACAGGAGCACCAGTGGCACAGGGAGGTGGGAGAAGTGAAGTACATCTGTTTGAGTTTTTATGTGCTTCACAGAAAATAAAATGATCATGGGAGACAATTGGTCATTTCGCAACAAACCACCATTCCCAACAGCATCACTGCTTTCTAAAAATGTTTTACCCCTACGCTAAAGCTCAGAGGGGTAGCATGGAAAACCAGAACCTCAGACATTGCAGAAGGCAGAGTCACATCAAAGATGGTAATTCAGCTCCCCACCTGAAAGGTTCTCAGGAGATTCAACAGGAAAACACACACATACATACAAAGGACTGCGGCCGTGCATCATAAATGCTTTAATTAATTTCTAAATAACCTGCCCTTAAGCAGGGCAGAATAAGAGACCAGATTCAACCTTCTGGCCAGCCTGGAATGATGAATGAAGCTGTTAAGCCAACCCTGTCCCCTCTACATTTGCAATGGCCTGGAGCACTGATGGTCAGCTACCACATCCTGCTGGGACCGAGCCTCAGAAACCACACAAACTTTATCACTTGTGGTCATACGCAAAAACATCCTAATCACGTTTGGTATCCATCAAGATTCCTAGAAAGTGATCTGATCAGCTCTAGGCATAGACAGCATTTACCAACTAACTCCCATGGCTAAGCCATGGCAGATTCAGAGCTAGGAGATGTCCTGCACCAGCTGACACAACCATGAGTCAACCGCTTGTCGTCCTCCCACCCCCCAATAAAAACCTTGCACAATCTTCTCAGTGTAGCAATGGAAACTTTTAAGGCAGTAACCAAACAAACCTGTTTTTCTAAGAGTCCTTCACTTAACACAAGAAAACCTAAATAAAGCAAGAGGCAATCAAGAAGTAATCGGGTTGTCAATATTACTTTCAGTTATGCACTTTAATTTAGCCTTTGCTATGGTTCAAGAAGACTCTCAAATAGCAGCTTCACTTGATAAAAAAAATACACTAATATCTAGATAATTGCTTCACTTGCAGCTTGCCTGACTGCTTCTGAAATACTTCTAGAAATGGAATTGAAGACACATTTCAAAGCAAAAGGAGCTATTTACTATTAACAGCAACAGCAAACCTATAAAAGCTAAACTATGACAGTCCAGACAAGGTAAGATCTCCAATGATGCATGTTTTCTAAGAAACTTTTATTACAAAAAGTTCACAAAATACTTTTATGGTGAACTAGAGAACAAAACTAAACCACAGACTGAGTTTTCCAGAAAGTTAGGATGTGTACTTGACAGTTTAAAGTTGCAGTTAAGAAGCTGCTAGCTTTTGGATGACATACTCTTTAGCCTTCAAACAGAACCAGGACCTGCTGTTTCCCTTGTCAAAAACCTCACGTAATCCCAGTGCTGCCAGGGAGAGCAGTACTGATGAGCCTTCGCTACCACAGCACCTCACAACCCAGCTGTTTTCTACGCAACAAGTCACAAGACTGACAGACAGCAAGCTGACATGAAGGCAAAAGGACTTTGACTGTGTCTGGTCAGAATCACACCAAGTAAAGTTCTGCAGCAGGAAAGAACAGAATCATTCCAGACAGTTACATGCCAGCCTGGACTCCTAAAGACCCCAAAGGGCTCTCAGATTTACTTTATACTATAGCGTTAGCAAAGACAGGCAGACACACAACGGAATGCATCTCAATAGTTTTAAGAGTGTGATCTTACCAGTCTGAGATTTTTCTCACCTTAAATTTACATTCCCATGAACTACAGGGTATGTTTTTAACAAGTTAAAAACAACACCTTCTGACAGACTAGACTTTTTAATTATGCCCAGTTATACAGTGGAAGCAATTCCAAATTCAGGAACCTTATTAAGCTGAAAACGGCACAGTGAAACCAGTGAAACAAGGTGAACAATATGCCTTTGAGATCCTCTTCTCCAACCTTTTTGACCAGTGTCAGTAGAACAAAATATACACCTTTCACAAAAACTTCAAGACTACATTTCTCTTTCCTTTCTAAAGTGAAATCCAGTTATAAGCATTTCTTTTCAGGATGAAAGCACAAAGGTATCACACAGAAGTCCTCGGCAAAGCACCCAAAGTGCGTTTGACTTGTTAGGAGCCCTAAAAAGAGAACTCTCTTTTTGCTCCAGGTTTCTTGACATCCTTACTGATAAGAACCAACTTAACAAACTCGCCTTCCAGGCCAATTTTAATTCTGCTTTCTGTACCAGCTCTGGATTTACAGTAAGCCAAGTGAACTGAGATCCAATAGCTTTAAGCACCTCTGTTGCTTAGTATGTTAAAACTCCTTCTGTTGCTTGGGTTTGTGTGTTTGGTATTCAGTCTTAATTACATCTTTTCCAACATATTTCTCACTTCTTTGAAGAGACTGTAACAATTGAAAATTTGATAGCTTACCCTTGGAGCACTGAGATTATAAAAAGTGAGTAAATAATTCATTGTCACAACGGTAAATAAAGTGTCTGAAGTAGTGGAATATTTAAAACTGAATAAAAGGCTTTCAGCAAGTGTCACAAACTTTCAGGAGACAGAAACTTTAGATGTCTTCCATCATCTTTGTAGTCATGATTTGCACTCTGATAATGCAGACAGGTGCTGACATATTTTGCAGATCCAAAATAACTTCCTGAGCACTTGAAACAATCTGAAGTGTTTTCTGTTCGGTCTAAGCTAGAGCACTGATTCTGTCTTTCAACACTTTAAGCACATTAGTTGGGAAGAGATCGCTTTAAAACATTTGTCTGAGGCAGTATCACTGAGGTCTGAAGCCAAATCTAACTTTCTAGCATCAAAAGAGTTAAAATCAGATGCATTCTGTGGCTTGGATCACAGCTGAAAAGCAAAACATTACCAGCTCAGCTAAAGGTTACTCTAGAAATTAAGTCATCCTGAACTAGCATCCTGGACAAAAACCTTTACGTGCCATCTCACCAGGGAAAAGGCACCACTTCCTCTCCATGCTGTGAACAGAAACGGTCGCTGCTGACTGAGAGCTGCGCGCTCTGCTCCAGCTGCCTCTTGCAGCCCCAGCCCGTGGCTGGTCCCCTCACATCCACACCTCCCACCCCAAGGGGAGGGCACGAGTGGGTTCATCACTTCTAAGCCACCGGACCTCTTTGGAATGGGACCCGGCTTTAACGCCCGAGCTGACAAGCACAGAAGCAGGATGCACTGCCCCAGGCTCTGCTTCTGGGCCAGGCCCAGGTCAGACTTGGGAGGAAAGCACACAAAACAATCAGGAGGTGGAAACGGTCATCTCATCTTGAGGTGCAACAGTCAAAACCCACTATTATAGCTTGAAAATCCCAACCTTTGCACACCTTACAAAATTTAGCAGTATCGCGTCTTCTCTGATCCTCACCTACCTCCATATTTAATACCCTAATGAATAATTGTAAGTTCTCAGACAGAATGGCATTTTTCATATATATTATGTAATTTATATCATTATACATTAAAAGATTCAACTCAGTATCTTCTTGTCAGAGTTTTGAACTATTCATCTTATTTAATCTACTACACCCTTCCATTACAACACACAAAGAACCTCCGCAATCTGCTCCTTTAGCACCTATTTCATGTGTTCTTCTAGTCCACCCTATTTAAAAACGCATAATTTATCTTCCCATTTCCTCTTTAATTACTTTTCCCCTACCCTTGAGTATTTTACTTACAGGCTTAGAAAGTACTTGGTGGCTGGCATATTTGAGACAACAACGGCTGCTGCATGCAGCGTACTCCAAAGGAGACATCACGGCCCATTTGCAGAGGCAGGGCACACCTCCTGTGTCCCTCAACACACAGGCTTTCCTTCACTGTCATGTCTCATTTGCTTTTCCCAAGCAAAACTTGGAGCTTACAGCGATGTTAAGGGTTCCTCAGCAATTACAAACATGTACTTTTAATATCCTGTGCTAACCCCGACCTGTGACATTCTCTCTGTTAGCACTAAGCTGCATATATCAGTGCTACCGGGACCGTACACCTAATGAACTGTCCTTCTGGAGTTCTCCACGTTCCTCTGAATTTGAATAACTTAAGTCGTTTTACTACTAATTTCTTCCAGGCTGTTGGTAAACGCCGTGTCTGCCACCGCCCTGCCACAGACCTTCTAAGTGCACCTATAAGAGAAAACTGGGTTAAATCAGGTCGTTAAGCTTTTCCCAGGACAAAAGCTAGAGAAACAGGATTCCCCAGGCTAACATGGTCAGGTTTTGACCCACTATAATGCCAGAGTCTGCAGGAGAGTAACATAGAGCAAGCTCCTGTAGTCTAACTGCAACACACATGCCACAGAGCCCAGCCCCCCTGGGTGGGCATGGAGAACGTGAGCCTCTGAGCAGCCCCTGGTGTCCTGGCTAGATCACCACAGGTACTGGGGCTGGCTGAGCATTCCTGTATGACACTCCACATGCCTACAGTTTGGGTGCTTGTAGTCTCCTATGAAGAGCCTTACCAGAAAGACTGAAGACAACCCTTTCTTTTTATTCATGTATTAATTGTGCATGTGAAAAAAAATCCCTTCACCAGCAACACAGAATTCCCCTCTGTACAAGTGATGCTGCTGGACCTTGCGCCGCAGTAGTTCTTCCAGCTGAGAGTTGGGGTTTTCCCTGTTAGTTACTTCTACCTGTTTACAGACACAAATCTAAAGTTTATCTACTTCCCAGGACCAGCCCTATGACTTTGTTAAGTACAGGGACATTTGCTACCATTCCTTCCTCTGGGACAGTAGCAGCCTTTGAAGAAAGACTGAGTATTTTTCATCCTTAACCTCTGTTGAAGCTCCTTTGCTGAACCACTACAAATGCAGGACATCAAACATACTCAAGTGTGTTATACACAAATATGAGTACATTAATATTCCATGAACTAAGCGATCGCAAAATCTGCATTACATATGAGTAAAGACACTACTAAGCTACTTGCCCAAAGCCCCACAGCAAACCAATGGATGGTGGAGAACAGGGAGGAGTCACTGCCAGGCTCCATTTGTATGTGCCGGACAATGCCTTCGGTGCAGTGTCAAGAAGGAACCACACAAACTGCACTGCAGTGCCACCACCACTACCAGTAACTGGACACTGTGCTCTTCTCTGTGTCAGAAGAGGAGAGTCTCCAGCCTTCACTAACACAGAGGAGCACTGCTGGTAGGGCAGCCTGTGATTTACAGCCAGACAAAGCTCCGAGGACCCCATCAATGCAAGCTGCTGGGCTGTACCATAAGGGTCTCCCACACTGAATTTAGGGTTTACTGCAAAAGTTCAGCATTACTGCAACACGTGTTTATAAGTTACACACTGACTTTTAAAAATTATTATTTTTTCCCCACGAACCAGTTACCTCACAGGATCATGTGAGTAGCTGAAGTGCAGTGCTTGTCAAATGCCCACACTGTAGACAGAAGAAACTGATGCTCCACCTCACATCTACCTGGCTGTGTATTGCTTCACGCTGGAAACAGGATAGCCTTCAGAATTCCAGGAAATAACAGGATGCAACCCCAAAGGCACAATGTGGCTAGCAGATGATCGCTAATGACAGCTCATCACAAAGACCGTTTGCTGCAAAAGGAAAGCTGTGCAGTAGGACTAGCTCTGGACTTCATCCCTGCAGTTCCAGTCCCTTCCCACACACACCCCTCTGTGACCACCCAGACAATTAATTCATGAAGCTGCACTGGCTTAAAAAAGAAAAATATTTGCCTTGTTCCGCCAGCCAAATACAAAATGAAAAGTCAGCAGCTTGAAAGGATTATTGAAAAAGCATGGGGGCCAGAAAAACGTGCCATAAGGGAGGGAAGAAGGCTCCACTACATTTTTTGTGCATTTTAATCAATATTCCAACACTTCAAAATCATGTATGGTCAAACACAGATCTGTGAAACATAATTCTCAGGATAGAATCTTTTTAGAAATGGTTTTATAAACTTGATTACTATGAATTATCTGCATTGTGATGGCTACGCTTAAAAGCTGGAAGTGGGCATCAATAGAGACCCATCCTTTAAAAAAGAAATCCCAAATATTTTTGCTAAATCTTCAAGAGCAGTCTTCTAGCAATCTCGTATTTAAACTTCAGAGGAAGCAATACAAAAACAAGTATTACAGTGTATTATTATGTATTACAGGGTAATGTGTATTACATTACATATTTGAAACTCTGTATGGACTTATGAGAACAGGAAAATGCAACGGGGTAAACAGGAATGAAACTGATTTATTTGATCTGTTGAAGTGTATTAGAGGATGTGTGTAGGAAAAATCCACTCAAAATCTAATTGTAGTATTTTTGTTTAATGTTCAAGGATGAATGCAGAGACAGGATTTAACTACTCAAAGCCTGTGTGGAGAAGTTTTAAAGGGACAAAGAAAAATACTGACTTCTTGAATCACACACACCCTGACAAGGAAGATACATCTTCAGGAAGACATCATTACTGAAAATGATTTTTAAAACGGCAAATTCACCCCTGAAACTGCAGCCACGGCGCGGCGAGTCCTGTGCCTAAAGCGGAGGGTCAGCTCTGACGGCGCAGACCCGC
>NW_008606838.1:0-10831 GCF_000691845.1 Merops nubicus
ATTTTAAAAATATTTTATTTCTCTCTATTCTAAAATTTCTGAGAATTGCTGTTGATGCCTTTAAGTATCAAGGAATGACAATGGTAAGGGGCTCATCCAACTGCCAGGGTGAAGATGGGTAACTACTGTCACTACCCCATCACAAGGACTTCTGGGTGATGCCAGCAGCTCCACAACTATCAGCGAGCACAAAGATGGGAAAAATAAAAGGAGAAAAGTCTAGACAGTCTTGTAGATGATCCAATATTTGTGAAGCAAAATACATATACCCACTGATGCTCTCCAGAGAGGATCATGCACTAGCATGGTTGTATTTCTCTGATGTTGGATCTGCTTGACTCAGAGCTAGTTTGGGTGACTCTCCACAGATCTGTGTGGACTTAAGCAGACAAATATTAAACCAACTTGACCTCAGGTGCCTCAAGTCTCTTTTGGATCCTAAATGACTCCCACAAACAGACCTGACAGGTCCTTGTCATGATTCTTCTCTTCAGAGAGAAGTCCCATTCCCTCCTCCATGCAGATGATGGAGCTGGCCTGGTAAAGGATCTCTGTTCTCAGCCGTTTTAAATGAAGATTAATAGTTAATCTGGTGAGATAATGTGGATTTTATAGCTCCTGTGGCTGCATATTGCCATGACTGACTGGGCAGCTCTGTACAATACCTGGAGTGACATATCAACTGCAGCAATAGTTCAAGTCTGGGCTAGGCGTGCTGTAAGTGCTGAGAACAGAGGCCATGCTTTCTATCCCAGGATTTTTATCACTTTACCAGGTCCTATTTATTTTCAAGCATCTGTTCAACCTTTCATGCAAGATGAAAACAATAGCTTCAGCTGCTTTCTACCTGAGCACTGGAGGAGTTCAAGCTGATACTCACATCAAAGCACTCTGCATATTTATCATTCCTGGTTCTGTAATAAGCAGCAGTGTCTGACAGATGCACAAAAGCACCACAGTTTCCACTTGGACCTTACAATGGCAGCAATGACTTCAAACTAGGATTAAAGACTCGCTCAGGAAATACTGAGCATTTTCCTCACTGAACCATTCCAATCTCACCACTTGCATTGCAGCCAGTGCCACGCTCCACCCAACAGCCTGGGAGCAAGGAGGATGCTCTGGGAGCTGTTGCTGCTGCCAAGGAGTTCACTGTTGGTTTTAGTGAGAACAAGAACACACCAATAATTCTTCTCCACCACTTTATCAAGTGACACATCATCAGTTTGGTTTAGAATTTTTCAGACATGATAAAGATGCATTTCCTTGTGGGCAGCCCGAGTCTTATTCTAAGGAATAAGTCACTTTTTCATTTACCAGAAAGCAAATCTTGCTCTGCAGTTAAAGCTTATGTTTAAGAGAAAAAAATATACCATAAATAAAGCAGAAAAGAATCTGAATTCAGCTATCACGGTGCAATTCCTCAGTAGCTTGTCTCAGGAATAACTTTTATCACTGACAGCTGCAAAAGTAAGGAAGTAAGAATATCTAACAACTTGACATTATTTAATACATAGAAAAAGCTGTTAAAAGAACATTACCCAGCCAGCAGAGAGAGGCACCTAATCACCCTTACAAGTGTGTCAGATGCCATTATTTTTTTTCCTTACAATTCTTGAACCATCACATACATTTTTTATTGAATGTACTGCTTTATGCTACGTGGGAGAAGCCAAAAGCGTTGGCCACAAGCTCCAAACACATTCAGTGATAAGAAAATTCAAAGCTTACTAGGAAATATCAATTCCGTTATGGAAGATTTGCATATAGGCAGAGACAATAGCTGCTTTGCTCAAAGTAACAGAGTACAGACACATACTGACTTTAAAAGACAATTAAAACCACTTTATATAATATTTACCTAGATCTTGGGCAATTTTAGTATGTCATAATCTCATTTCAGAATATCATATTTAGGTATTGATGTTTTATAAAGAAACTACCTTGTTTATAATACGTTTCACATGATTGTGGGATTTGGCTGGAAAAAAAACACCTTGCCAAATTGAAAGCATCTTTAAAAGTGCTCACCAGCATGCAGGAGTTGCTTCCTTTGGATTGTATTGTGGATGCATCTGCAAATCAGTAAAATGATACAATAGAGCCTGTAAATTGATCTTTTTGAGGCATGATTTGCATTATAGGCTCACGCCTGGTAAAATTTATCTCAAACAACAGCCTCTCAGTATTAGCATGCTCAATTATAGATCCTCCTGCAACACAATAGTTTGTAGGAGTCCCTAAAGGCTAAAATGGTTCTTTTCCAGAGAGCCGTATATTTTTATGTTTAAATAATCCATAAAGACTGTCCCTGTTGAGAAGTTCAAAAAGACTGTTCAGAATGCTTCATTGCAGGGCTTCAGGCTGTCTGATCTAATGCAAATCCTGGCAGTCATGCAGTAGGTCCCTGTTGCAGCTCTAGATGGCCTTTCCTGGGCTTCACGTTGACTGCCAGAATGATTCTGATTTACTTTTCATTTTATAACACAGCCTGGAGTCCCTCAGTCTAAGGTTAGCAGAGGACTTAAACTTGTTCAAGGAGCAGTGCTCAGGAAGACCTCACAATCAAAGGCTGCAACGGGCTGGTGGCCAGAGCTGGGGCAAGCAGTGAGCATCTCCAGCAGACACCAGCACACTTACACCACACTTACCTGCAGATACTGGTCAGACAGCCTGAACCCATGTGAGATGCTCTGCCCTGGGCTGTGAAAAATGGGGCAGTGATAAAAAACATTGTTCTGGGTTGAGGCAACCATGTAACAACCAGTCAGCACATGCACATGGACACAAGCTGCCCCATGGAATTCTTATGACTTATGTGCTGAGAATTAAAGCACATACACACAAAAAGACACAAAATTAAAATTAAGCACATACATAATCAGATTTCTATGGGGTGACTTGTGCCCATGTGCCTAAAATTAAGCATATATTGAAGTTTTTGCTGGGTTGGGTCATCCTGACTTGCTCAAGGTCAAGGAACAATGTGACCCTGGGACCAGTTGCAGTACCTGATCCCCAGGTCACCCTTTCCCTCTAACACGAGGCAATGGGAAGCAGTATTCAGTAAACATTGTCTCCAGGTCTGTTTTTATTCTGATAGGTTTAAATAGCAACTGAAGAACTCATAACATCTTGATAGCTGCTTGATTTGGGTTTTTTTGTGCAAGACTTCTCCTTACCTTGCTTAATTTTGCAATTCTCAACAATTCCCTATCATGCTTCCAAATTCCAACCTGATATTAAATTATTAAGAAGGTGTTTTTGAAATATCTTATCTTGACATGTATCTCCCGAGCCAAATGACCTCAGGCACTGCTTCTAATTAATTTCATAAAGAAGAAAACTGGCAAGAGGTACGGGCAGTGACCCTTCCCAAAGTCCTCCAGACTGTGCTGGGCTTCTTGCCTGCTTGGAGATGCACAAGAAGGAATAGAGGTCCAAAATTGCCCCATGGCTTCATCTCCTCATGCCACCACGTTGATGGCAGATCACAGATGGTTCTCTCCATCTGATGCCAAGGCCAAAGGCAACACAACCATTCCCAAACACCTCCCAGGGCAATAACCAAACGTGAAATAAAAAACTCCTTTTTTTTTTTTAACATTAAAAGCAGATGAAACAAAGGGCCTTTTTTTTTTTTTTTTTTTAAACAATATATTCTGAGAGAATGAGAGATTAAGTTTGAGGAGTCACTTCCAATCAGAAAGCCACCATTTAATTACAACACACAGGAAATTACAGAGTGAATAGCCGGGACAGTGATAAGAGACTGACACCAGAGGATGACAGGTACTGAAATCCGACCACTTCATCACAAAGCTACTTATCACAAGAGCCTGTCTGGAAGGCTGACAATCTGATTGTACTGTCAACTCAATTCATAATTAATATATTTATCAAATTAATTACTGAAAAAATCTCACTGGTGCTCGCCATAAAACAGTGGCTAAATTCATTGCCCGTTGGCTTCGTTTTCTGCTAATAACTGTGCTGTCAGTTTAATGAGGGCAGTGAGTGGGCCCTGTTTTAGCTGCATGACAGACAAATTGCCCTCTTATATAGAATGATACAGAGAATTTAAGAGAAGAAAAGAAATATGTCATTGTTTGGTGACAGCCACAATCGGAGCCTTGTCTCGGAAACTTAGCATCAGCTCGAACGTACATGAAAGGGAGGTTGGGAATTCCTTTGTCAGCTAAATAAATACTTTATGAAATCCTGACTGATCCCTTCGTCTGAAATGACCTCGCGGCACCGCGTGGAGCTCTCAATAATTCCTTGTTTATTCCAAAGACCTGACAGGAGTTTGTTGTTGGACAGGAGGTAAGAATTTCGGTGCACGCCTGTGCTGGTGGGAACACAGCACCGAGTCCTGGCTGTCCCGGGAAGCAGGAGACCAAGGGAAAGGCAGGGATGGAGCTGTGGGTCTTGTAGCATCACTTGTTGAAGCATCACTTCAACAGCAATCTGCAAAATTTCCAGTTATTGGATCAAATCCTAGCCACTGGTTTTACTGGGATTTCACGCACATCGTTGCAATTTGTTCGTCTCAGCCGAGTGAAGCTCTAATAGGGAAAATCCACCAAGAAATGAATATTTAATTGCAAAAATCAGAATGGAAGTTGGGGAGGGGTTCTTTAAAGACTATTAAATCAAGCTGTCAGATCTGCAAGGTCAGAAAACCCAGCTTAATTTGGGCTGATCTTTTCTACAGGGTGAAAAAAAGAACCACTATGGAGTATGCACTTTTACCACACAAGTCAAAATTTTGTGCCCTAATAAGAATTTTATTGACCTAGTGGCTTGATAGTTTGTTGTTTTGTTTTGTTTTTCTTTTATTACAATACATAAGTAGTAATAAACTAGATCTCAGATAATTTAGACAGTGTTTGACTAGGGTTTAAAACCTAGTGTTTCTTGTTTAATGAAGGAGTTTGAATAAAATGTGGACAAGTGGCAACACTGTGATTCTATTTCACAAAGGTTAAGTGATAAAATTAATGCTGTGAAAAATCTGTGTAGCAAGCATTCACATCAAAATCTAATGTGAGTTATACAGAATATAAACACCAATGATCACTGGGGAAAACCATTTGAGGGAGAAGAAAAACCTTGCACTGATCATACCAGGTATATTCAAATCTTTAGCACTCGCTCCTGCTAAAAGTATTAAAATTCCTAAAGAAAGGGAGCCTGAGAGTGTTGAAGGGTTATTTTGTAGTGGAAGGATTTCAGGCTCTTTCCTGGTAACGCCTGATTTCTTTGTGATTGGTTCAGGGAAATAGCAATAAAACAAGGAAAATAGTTGACAACTGTGGCAATGAGAGTTATAAAAAAAAATATTCCACATTTAAAAGGGTGTTCCTTTTGTGCATTTGTGTGTTATTTTCATTGTTTTCATGTGTCATCTTCCCACTTTCCTGTTGTCACCAGTAGCTTGTATTTTCTAGCTCATTTCTGCTTGTCATTGAATCCAGATACTCCAAGGAGTAGTGGGAAGCAGCAAAACCTCTGAGCTCGAGCCGCCCCTGCGAGCAGCTTGTGACAAATATTACGACATAAAATTCAGACCTGGTTTGTTTTTCCTTTCATCTACATCATACCTAGATCCCAGACTGAGATTACACCCACTGACTGCTGCCCTGTCTGCCTCCCTCTGCATCTCTCTGGCTTTTTACCCCTCTCCAAGCTCTCCATCCCTAGGGTCTTGCCCCCTCCCCAAGACATCGCCTTGTCCTGCTGCTTCAATGCTTCCCCTTGTCCTTCGGTGGCAGCCACAGCAGGATGGTGAAGGCAGCCAAGTAATTACACAGCTATTCTCTGCTCTGCTTGACAGAAAGAGGATTGCACGGCCGAGCTCCAGGGAGCTGCTGGCATTGACTGCTGAGAGCGTGGGGAGCTCCAGCTCGGTGGGGGACACGACCCTAACTCTGCATCCACAGCACCTTGTGCAGTCTCGTCTTGGTTTGCCCCCTTGTAAAGTGAAAATCACCTTTTTTTTCTCAGCCTCGGAGCTGGTGTCTTGCCTGGATTAATGTTGGCAAAGCATTTTAGGAGCTGCTGGTTGGTGTGCAGAACTGGGTGCTTTCGTTTCATTTTAGCACCTGATTTGCCAGAGTAAACTATCCACCATCTGAATTGATAAAGAGAAAAGTGCAATTGTTTCGGTATCAGGCAAAGCCTGAAAAATAAAAGGGAAGGCTCAGTTTGCACCATCCATCCCTAAGGGATAAGAGTATTTCTGCAGTGAATGAACTCAGCTAGAAAGGCTGTCCACAAATAATAAAAATGATCAACTCCTTCGAGTTATCTTATCCACTCATCTCCTGTGAAACATTTGGATCAGATATCCCTTACCTGAGTTATTTTATTTGGCATATAGCACTTTAGGCAAGATTTTTCAGGAGGCAAATAGGAAATGAGAGTTGGAAAACATTAATTAAATGTGAATACAACAGCTTAATGGGTTTTATCTTCAGATGAACTGGAGATGACTCTTTGCCATTCACTTCTTAAAATTGCAGGCAGAGATAAAGGAAATGTGGGAAGAAAAGGCAACCAGGGAAAAGATGAAAGATGTGGTAGACTGACAAAACAAAAGTAATTTGATTTGTACTCAGGATGGGCCAGTTCACTAATTTTATGTATGTCTGTGTATCAGACAAGTAAAAGGGTACTAGATTCTTCAAAATCCACTTTTAAAAATAAAAAGTAAATTCCTGTTTGAATGCTCTCTTACAAATAGCTTTTAGTACTAGTTTTGTGGAGCTCTCTCTCCATACACAAGGTTTCTTTATGTCCCAATGAA
Source organism: Merops nubicus (assembly GCF_000691845.1). Taxonomy (NCBI): domain Eukaryota; kingdom Metazoa; phylum Chordata; class Aves; order Coraciiformes; family Meropidae; genus Merops; species Merops nubicus. Next base: position 6,812 of record NW_008606838.1, read on the forward strand.
ATGACCAGCTTTGTTTTACACTAATGCTAGTCTGGAATAGTTTATCCTAAAAATTGCCAGGTGTATCCAGCAGGCAAAGAGAGTCTTTCTAAAATGTTTCAAGAGGCTAAAAGTAAAGGTCAAAGATTTTTTAGTATCAGGTCATTTTTTTTGCAGAAAATGCTTCCACTCTACGCAGGCAAGTGGTCAAGCTGATGAGAAACAAATAGCATTTATTTTAGTCATAATGTATTTTTAATATGGCAAATAATCATTTTTTTCTGGATATATGTGCATCTTCATGTGTTCCTGCTTGATAACTGTCTGTGTAGGTTTAACTATGTTGCTTTCTTTTCTCTTTTCCTTGTATACATGAAGCAACCTGTATCTTTGCACTGCTGTTATTTCTGCCTGAGGATTATACCTGTATATCATCTAAAGTCTGATGATGTTCTTAACGTTTGGCTTTTTGCTCTCTAAATTGGACATGGCTGAGAAGCACTGTGGATTTTTTGATTTGGGAATTTTTTTTTTTCACATTGTCTGCACCAGAAGAAAACACAAATAAATGGGAAGTAATCCAAGAGTGTGTTTGCAGGCTGAAATGCTCCTGAATTGGCAACTATTGTCAGTAGTTTTCCATAATGAGGACAGAAAAAAGGTTTTCAATAATGCCCACTTTTAAACTGCCACTTTTGCACCATGGCTTTATTTTGAATGAGAAGTTATTGACACAAAGGTACAGTCTGTTTCCACACGCCCTACTCCAGGCAAGCACACATCCATCTCCCTGCTGACCTTTTCTCCCCTGCTGATGCAAGGATGTGCAGTTGGGGAGAGTTATCTATAGATGGCAATCTTCTTCTGAGCACAGAGCTGAGGTGAAACCCATCAGCTGTTCTTCCAGAAGAAAAATAAACCTCATCTAGATGCATATATTTACAAGTACTGGAAAGCAGTCTTTTACTCTGGCGTTCTACAGGATACATTGCAACAGGGCTTCAAGCTTGATTTCAGTCCAGAGAGGCTGTTTTTAATTAACTAGTCTTGTTTGACGATAGGAATTTATTAATGGCTGATAAACTGCTCAGTTATCATGTGAAAAGCTGCACTGAGATCTGTGCTAACTTAAGCAGGCAGAGCACCATCGTTTCCATAGTGTGTGGTCATGTGCAGTACAGCAGAGTATTGGGATTCATGCTTAACATTTCTTAAAAATATTGAATGTTTTAGTGTTTAAAAACATTGTTCACGTTTTTGCTAAAGGAATAAGTGGTATCATTTCTCTGGAAGGTCTAAGGAAGAATTAAAGGATGCTCTGGCATTGTCTCTATTTGTCCTCAGGTTAAATCTGCTTACCAGAAGTTAGAGAGTAAGGATATTGAACTCTCCTCCCAGTGAGGAGATGTGTTGTGCTTCCCCCTGTAGGACAAGGGAGAGGACACCATGGTGACCATGGTGAGCACCCCAGCCCTTCCCCAGAGACTCAAAACAAGTGTCTGAACATAGGAATCTGTCTATGATAATAATGATGGCATGGTTTACTGTGGAACTGCTGACTAGATGTGGTCACCTCTATAACCAAGACATCTGCCCACAGGTGGTTCTCCAAAGGCATGCATGCTGAGAAGACATGGAGCCAACTGCTGCAGGTATCACAGTCAAAGGCTGGGGCTTTTTATTAATATAGAAATTAATTTTATACCAAAGAGTATGCTACAGTGCTAATATGCTTAATAGACACGTCATATATACCTCAAAGAGATTTTGATATGTATTTGAGATTTTCTGGCCTTCATTTAGCTCTGCCCCTGTGTTAATACTGATAGATATCAAACAACCAACACACGGACAATAGTACTGTGTTATTGCTGGTAAATGAAGCCCCTTCAGCTGGTAGGCTGGGGATACAAAACATTGATACAATTACCCAAAAGCTGGGTAATTAAATACACAAAATATCTTACTAGGCATGAAGTTCTCACACAACGGAATGATGCTAAAGCTGATAGTGGCAATATTCTGAAAGTACAAAAAAAAATACCCTGCACTTTTGGCATAACACTATTTTAGTCTCATTTAATACATATCGAGGAGCTGCTCTGCTGCCTGTTTTGAAAAAAGAAGTCCCAGAGTAGCCCATTTATTTAGAATTCACAAGCTAACACTTTCAGGGCCCACTTCTGATAACTTGCAGGATCTAAAACTCCTCATTAAATGCCAGATAAATTGACTGGCCTGAGGGCAGGATGGGTGAATGGGATACGTGAGCACGAGTCTGGTTTCCTGTAATTAATGAGATCTGAATAAGCAGAACCAATCCAGCCTGAGTGTGAATAAAATTACCACACCTAGCAAAGTTCAGATAAGAAACGAGTGAACTTTAAAGTAGTTGAACACAAATCAAGATGCTGAGTTTTTATAAAAACCTTCATAAGCTCCAAAATCTGGAGCTCAATATGATTTTTTATTTTTTCTCATGGGCTAGCAAATTAAGATTTAGAGAATAGCATATTTCAGGGCCCATAATTTAGAAGGGCTCTTAAAATGCCTAATTTTAGGCATGTAAATTGTTCTGTCTCTGTTCAGTTTACATTTAAACACAAATTCTTGCCCCACTCTATTCAGCTAGATGTAAGAGTTGCATTTCATTTTACTGCTAAGGTAAAATATTTTCCTTCATCCACATCTGCTCTGCTTGAAACAAAATGTTTTCAAGAAATTGGGCATCTTGATCAACTCGGGTTTTTTTTTCTTTCTTAATAGAAATACTATTTTCATAGAAAATTTTTATGAAAGAAAGAAAAATAGTATTTCTATTTTCATACAAATTTTCACAGATTTTGTACACAGGAGTCAAGAAACTCTTACAAAGGTCACTGTGATATTGTGTTGTCCAAAATGCCAGAGGAACATTCCTGTGATGTGCTGTCCTGTTCTGGGAAGCAGGGAGGTCTCATTTGTACAAGGGGAGGTGAAGTCAAATGCAAGAACAAAGACTTCAGCAGCAATTAACCATCTCAGCCTGGCTAGGTCAACACACAAACTGGAATCCATGGCTGTCTCCCCGTGTCTAGAACATGCTCTCCCTGTCCTCCTGCTCCTTTGTGGCATCAGCCTCGAGTCTGGTGTTGCTCACCACAAGCAGGAGGACCTGAACAAGAGCCAAAGCATGGCAGAAGTGGCATCTTCTCCAGTAAAACCCAAACCATGGTTTAAGCTTAGCATCCCTGGCACAACTCTCATGGGCTGTTGGGTTTGAAACATCAAAGGTTTAAAAACTGCCATGCTCCAGTTCCAGGCAATTGCCCTGAAATCAGAAATTGAGGTTACATATCCATGAGCATTCTGATTGCTGTTCTGGTATTTTTTTCCAGAATTACTCATAATTCCTCTCTCTTTAATAAAATTCATTAAAATTTGGATTTTCTAGAAAGGACAGAGCAAGTGTCCATCTTTTCAAAAAGGAATATGAGTCCCTTTGTATCATAAAACACTAAAAATTAAGGAATGAGTGATTCTTGCAGCTTTTTGTTAGAACACTTCTTGCCACTGACTTGAGGAACAGCAAAGTGAAGAAAAATTGAGTCAGGAACTATTATGTCACCTTGCCTCAGTTTCTTCACCTCTAAAATAACAGCTGTAACAACTGTCTGATTCACCAGCTGGGAGTGTAGCATTCTTAAATTTTGAGCTTTTTCTCTGGATAATTCTTCAAAATATTGCATCTCTTCACTAGAGAGACTGTTGTATGAAACAGCCATTCTTGCTTAAAATAACTGGTATTTGTTTATTTTATATATCAGTCATGTTAAGTTTTATTTCTTGCAGCTTTTAATTTTTCTTCTTGATCCTTAAGCACTGCCATAAATATAATGGCACTTCAGAGAAAATTATGGACTGGAATAGAGGATTTAAAAGAGTTTTTCTTTCTAAAGCAGCAGTGAAATTCATGTGTTGGCAGAGAGCAGAAATATTCTCAGAGACTTTCAGGGGAAACTCCAAAAGTAACATAAATGCAACTTTAAAAAAAGAAAAAAA
>NW_008606839.1:0-404 GCF_000691845.1 Merops nubicus
GGCCCACGGGACACGGGGACAGAGGAGACGTTCAGAAGGCACCAAGATCGTTGAACCGCAGACGCGTTTTGGGTGGAAATGGTCTCTGAGGTCATTGAGTGCAAGTGTGGCCCCAGCATGGGCAGGTGCCCCCTAAACCCTGTCCCCCAACCCCCATCACCAGGGGTGGAGACTCCACCACTGCCCTGGCCAGCCTGGGTGAGGGCTTGACAACCCTTTTGGGGAAGAAATAGTTCCAAATATCCAACCTAAACCTGCCCTGGCACAACTTGAGGCCCTTTCCACTTGTTCCTTGGAAGAAGAGACCAACCCCCACCTTACTCCAACTTCCTTACAGGGAGTTGTAGAGAGTGAGGTCTCCCTTGAGCCTCCTCTTCTTCAGGCTCAACAACCCCAGTTCCTTA
>NW_008606840.1:0-245 GCF_000691845.1 Merops nubicus
GGGCAGCGGGTAATTAAAGCAGGAACCGCTCCTGCCCGCCCCGCTGCGGGGCACGGGCTGCAGAGCCCGCCTCGTTAACAGCCACAGCCTGGCTGCCTTAATTAACCCCGGGCCGAGCCCCCTCCGGGCACGCCTGGCTCCCGCAGGCCGGGCTCAGCCCCGCGCGGGTAGAGGCAGCTCACAGGCTGCTGAAGAGCTTCTCCTGCAGACCTGAGCTGGCACAAGGGAACAAACCCACCCCTCTG
>NW_008606840.1:257-2804 GCF_000691845.1 Merops nubicus
CACCCTTCCAGGTGGGAGCTGCCCACCACCCCCCTGCAAACTCTTGTGGCCTCCTATTTACACCTTTGGTTTGCCCTCTGAAGATAGGAAGGAAGGTTTGTGCCAGCCAATTTTAAGTGATTTGTTCTGCTCCAGATCCTCTGGATCTGCTTCCTCTATGTTTTTGTGGATGCCTAGAGATCAGGAAGGAAGATCTCTGCACATGTGCTGCTTATCTGGGCCCCTTGGGAAGGGAGAGAAGATGCCTCAGGATGCAAGTCTGGTTCTTCTCGGATTGTTGAGGGAGTCCGGATGAGTGATTCAGTCGCAGATGTCTGAAGCTGGGTGAGATGAAGTCCCACCTCCACGTCTAGAGCTTGGAGTAGGCTAGATGCTGCCTGTGCAGTTTGTGTTGCAAGGACCGAGCTCTCCTCACTCGAGGTTGTTTTTCCAGGACACTAATGCTGAGGACAGGGAAAGTGGTTTTGTTGGGATCTTCTCACCACCCAATTTTCATTCCTCTCTCCTTCTGACTAGTGCTGGTCAGGTGGATTTAAGAGGAGCTGCTTCCCCTGTGCTTCCCCAGACCAGGCCCACGTGCAGGCTGGTGGCATCACGGTGGGGGCAGTTGTGTGCCCTCGGTCTGTCCCTTCTGCTCGGAGCTGGGGGGCCCTTCCCCGGATTGGAGCCCCAAATCTCCAGCTGCAAACGGGCATTTTTGGTGTTGGTCTTCTCTGGGAGAGCTGAGCCATGTCAGGGCATCCAGGAGCCTCTTGGGCCTGGGATGTGAGGGCTGGTGCCAGCCCGGGGCACTGGGAGGCTGGGAAGCAGCTCGGTCCCCTGCAGCCATCTCCTTTTGTCCTGTAAATCGTTCTCCACCCCAGCCACACTTCCCTTTGCTGGGCTCAGTTGATCCTCTCTAGTACTGATGCAGACACCTCTTGCCAGAGTCCTGCCAGCCCCCTGGCTTCATTTTAAGGCCATATTAATTAAAAGCAAATGAGTGGAATTTCTCTTGACATCCAGATTAATAGCAAATGAGATCATTAGGAGCTGTGTCATTAGGTTGATGGAGCAGCTTGTGCAGGGCTCAGCTCAAACCAAGGTGGCAAGACCTGCTGTGCACAGAGATCTCACCTTCCTGGAGGCAGGGGCTGTGGGGACAGCAGGAGGGGAGGTGGGAGGCAGGGGCTCTTTGAGCTCTCAGGCAGATGAGAGGACAGAGATGCAGGGGCTGGGGGGTGCAGGAAGGTGCCCACTCCATCTCTCAGGCTCCTGGCTGGATTTATTTGGGGCCAGAGCCAGTGCTGGGGAGCAGACACAGCAGTGAGCCTCCTCCCGTGCTGCCTGGGCTCAGGGCATGGGGGGCAGAGGGTGAAGGGGGGCTGGGGCTCTTTGAGCTCTCAGGCAGATGAGAGGACAGAGATGCAGGGGCTGGGGGGTGCAGGAAGGTGCCCACTCCATCTCTCAGGCTCCTGGCTGGATTTATTTGGGGCCAGAGCCAGTGCTGGGGAGCAGACACAGCAGTGAGCCTCCTCCCGTGCTGCCTGGGCTCAGGGCATGGGGGGCAGAGGGTGAAGGGGGGCTGGGTGCTCTCCTGGGGGTGCAGACCCCCGGTTCCTGCACTGGGGTGCTCTGCAGGTCCCTCCATGTGCCAGGTCCCTTCCCCAAGGGCACGCTTAGAGCCATTCTGTCCCCATTCTGGAGACCTGATCAGCTTTAAAACCATAAAATAAAGGCCATAAAATCGGCCTGTAATTAATTCTTGGTTTCATTCCCAACTCGAGGGCTCGATGCAGAATGTTTCCTTAGGAACGTGGTTTTTCTTGGACTCGCTGCTTGGCTTGTTGAACCTCTGCCTGCAAACCCCCCAGCTGTTCACACTCCTCTGCTGGTGCTTAGGAGCTAGTGCATTGATTTTCCTTTATTTTATGTTGTATTTATCGAGCACTCCTGAGAACCTGGCTCGGGGGGGGCCCGGGGAGGGCAGGGACTCCCCCCTCAGCCCCGCCGGGCGTGGGCGGCTCTGCCGGGGACCAGCATCTCCCGGCTGATGCTCTGACCGGAGCCGCTCTCCGGCTGTGGGAAGAGCTCCGGTTTGGGAGCTGCTGAGGGGGACTTGGCTCACCGGGCCGGGGCTGTCGGAGGGAGGGCGGCTCGGGAAGGAGCCGAGAGGGAGGAGAGCAGGAGCTGGAGCCAGCCCCAAAAATGCCGCCGCTGCCATCGCTGGAGGTGGCCGGGTCCCTCGCCTGCACCGGCAGCATCGTTGCCTGCTAATAAAATATCAAACAAATCCTTAAGAGAGTGTTTAGGATCTGAAAGCCTGTGATAAATCTGGTAGCTTTGTAACTTGTTCAAAACTGTGGTGGGTAGCGATGTGATTAAAGCTCTCTGATTAACACACAAACCTTGTTTGTAATGAGCAGGATTGGGAGGGTTTGGGAAATCCAGCTGGCATATAACAAGATTTCGCCAACAAATTACTTGGGTATCAATTAGTTTGCTGGGTAAATGTCACCTGGTTTCTCTCTGTTTGCAGTAAACTGGTATCCAATTAATGTGACGGGT
>NW_008606841.1:0-4731 GCF_000691845.1 Merops nubicus
TCCCTACATGCACGAGGGGAAAGAAAAACCAAGCACACACAAATTGTTGTGCTAATTTTGGTTGCTGTAACTTTGAACTGCCGGCATGTAAGTAACCCTTTGATGAAAAGGAAAAAACCCAACCAACCAAACAACCCACAACCACAAAAGCAAGCATACCAACGTGCACCAAACACAAAGTTGAAGCTGTGCTGCTAGTATGGATTCAAAAACCTGGTAATATGTTTAGCCTATTTATTTTCTTAAATATGAGGTTTTGCAAACAAAATTGTGGAAGTTCAAGGCACTCTGTGGCTCTGGAGAGATAAGGGGACATATTCATGTGGTTCCTGCAAAGAGCTTTTTGGTGTGAGTGATGATCTTGACACTCTCTCTCGCCAGTCACACTCTTGTAGTGGGTGCCTGCTTCTTACTTTAGACCTTGGCTGAGATTTTTTAGCCTGTGGTACTGCTCTTGCTTTAATTGCCATTCATTTACCTCAGCTCTCCAAATAGTTCTGTTGGAGAGCTCTACTTTTCCTCATTGTTCCATCTTCTGTCATTGGCTCCTTGGCCTTTTTTCCCATTTTTTGCAGAGTGCTAGTTTTTAATCCAGGCCCTTTCTTGTTCCCACTAGTTCTGCCTGTGAGTTGAACTTAACAGGTTCTGCAGTCGTGGGTGAGGTAGGAACAGCTTCTGGCAGCAATTCCTCTGTTCCGTTCTGTGCTCCATCTTTGTCTTTTCATCCTCCGTCTCACTTCTCAGGTGGCACAATGAGGTTAAGCCTGGCATGTGGAACCAGGAGCAGGGTCTCCCAAAGCTTACGACGCTGTCAAAATGTCACTGAGCCATACAGGTGACTTCATGGTGACGAGGCCTGGCTGTGTGACCCTTACAGATCAATCCTCTTAAAGGCTCTGCTAGCTTCACTAGACCACTCTGCAAATACATCCAGAATCAGACGGTAGATGCCAGGCACACAGAGAAGCTCTGAGCGGGAGGCAGCTGATCACACATGCCTTGTCTGTAATTTTGTCAACACTTTATTTAGAGCTGAGGAGGAGAGAGGAGTCACCCCCACGGAGATGGAAGGGGAGTGAATAGCTGTGGGGCTGTTTCCTGGAGCCGGTGGCACGGAGCGTGGCTGTGCCACGGAGCTGTGCTGTCTCCGGGCTCTGCTGCCCACCTGAGCTGCTCTGCCTATGCTCGGCCCCTTCCCTGTCATCACACTCCCCCGAAAGCTGCTCGGTGACAGCCCTCGGGGATGGCTCCGGCAGGGTCACCTTGTGTCCTTCTGGCAAGGCTGGAGTGCTGCTTGCCGTGAGCTCCTGTGCGCTGGGGCTCGTTCACTTTCACGATGCTCCTGCTGTGGTGGCTTCTTTGCCCCCACCTTGTGCTTTGTTTTGAAATGTGAGCTCCGTGGGTGGATGTGTCACGCACCAGGAGCAGCAAGAGGCTTTTCATACAGTGGCCTCGAGGAAGAGAATTGTACGAAGCCCACAGAATTTCTGGGGAAGAGGAGATTAGTGAAATCTACTGGCTCCTGGTCACTGGTGGGAGATGCTGAGGAGGAATGGCAGCGTTTGTGGGGCTGCTGTGCCTGTGGAATAGTTGGACACAATACTTGGAGTCCCCAGTAGGTCCATATTATGAACAATATCACCCTGCTAAGTCTTGACAGCTTGGTTTAATGAGCTGCAATTATTTTAGAAGCTCAGCAAACAGATTGCTGCTTACGTAAGCAAGTAATGGATTTGACCTGGTTATTTTGTCTGTAAGTAGTAGATAGGAGTTACTGTGGACCTAAAAAATGAAGAGTCTTGTGTCTCTGGGCAAATTATTCAAGGCTTTGCGTATAGTCACCACTAGCATTCTAGACATGATATTTGTGAACCAAAGCAACAAGTAAGTCAGGTGAGCAAATAGACTATTCTTCTAGATAAATGAAGTAGGGGAGTTACACTGGCTGTTTCATTAAGGATTTGCTCTTTCTCTAGCTTGATTTCCCTCTTCCCCATTTTCCCTGTAAATTGTTTTAGAGTCCACTATTTGGGTGTAGGTGCAGGATCTAGAAATCCCCTGAGCCAGGAACTCTTGTAGAGATCTGTTTCACTCAGTGCCTCTATGAGTTCTGGGTCAGAGAGCCTGTCTGCCTTCTCCAAGACGTTCCTGAAAGTCCAACAAGTGGTGTCCCACATCACCTCCCTCAACTATGATAGCAATGGCGTTCCTGTGGAGCCAAGAGCTGCTTTCAGACTGGAGTATGCCTTTGCTTGCGTGAGCGTTGCCAGATGTACTCAGCACAGGGGAGGCTGCACGTTGAATCCTGGGTTCAGTTTTGGGCCCCTCACTCCAAGAGATACCTTGAGGGGCTGGACTGTGGCCAGAGAAGGGCAACAAATCTGGGGAAGGGTCTAGAGCCCAAGTCTGGTGAGAAGTGGCTGAGGGACCTGGGGTTGTTGAGCCTGGAGCAAAGGAGGCTCAGGGGAGACATTCTGGCTCTGACGACTCTCTGAAAGGAAGTTGGAGCCAGGTGAGAGTTGGGCTCTTCTCCCAAAGAACAAGCAACAGGACAAGAAATAGGCTCAAGTTGTGCCAGGGGAGGTTTAGGTAGGACATGAGGAAAAATGTGTTCCCTGTCAGGGTTGTCCAGCATTGGAACAGGATGCTGAAGGCAGTGGTGGAGTCCCCATCCCCGGAGGGGTTTCAAGGCTGTGGTGATGTGGTGCTGAGGGACATGGCTTAGTGGTGATCTGGCAGTGCTGGGATAAGGGTTGGACTTGATGATCTTAAAGGTCTCTTCCAACCTTAAGAATCCTATGATACCACAGAGGCCTGCAGCGTCCTTTGGGCAGCAGATAGGACATGAATAATCTGCTCAGCCCTCAAAGGCTTACTGGTATTATAGCAGCGCCCACGGCACGCCAGGCTCATGTGACTTGGTTGTCTAAGGCAGGTGCCAGTGGCTCTTGGCACGCACGCAGAGGCATCCCTTTCTGAGCAGAAGAGACACCTCCTCCTTTTGCAGGCCATCAGAAAGGCTGATGGGCTTCGGCCCCCCCACAACACAGCCAGCAGCAGCTTGGGGGCCAGAGCGTGGGGAGCCCCATGAGGGTGCTAGGGCAGCAAGGGGGGTGAGCGGGATGGGTGGCTGGCACGGGGCCACAGCTCCCTGGGCACAGGGCCCCAAGTGCTGCCCCGGGGGCTGCTGTCACCCGTCCTCGCTGTGACGAGCCGCCTGCCCGCGGGAGCTGTGAGAACAGAGCCAGGATGGTTCATCCGCAGCAGAACACCAAAAGCTGCTGAGGTTTCTTGCCTGAGATGACAGTCACGATACCATCCATGTTGCTTTAAAACTGAAGGGCTTAAGGAAGAAATTTTTGATGCTGAGGGTGATGAGATGCTGGCCCAGGTAGCCCAGGGAGGTCGATGCCCCATCCCTGGAACCATTCCAGGTGAGGTTGGCCGGGGCTCTGAGCAACCTGCTCTAGTTGCAGATATCCCTGCTCCCTGCATGGGGTGCACTAGATGACCTTGAAAGGTCCAACCCAAACCACTGTATGATTGTATGCTGCTGATCTGTGGCTGGTTTTCCTACTCTGTTGTGACCAGGTTTAACTCCTCAGTGACTGACTCTGCGGAGGTTCCCACAGTAGAGCACCAGAGCCACCAGCCACCAGCAATCGAATACGCTTTTTACATTAACTTTCTTGCAAGAACTGCTCTGAGTAGTTTGCATACTCTTCATGTAACCCATCTAACAGCACTTGTGACGGGTAATTCTGGTGCCAGCTAGAATTCCTGCAGCTTATATCCAGAATTCTACAGTTGCAGAATTTTTTAATCGGTGCAGGCTCTGGAACAGAACAAACGAGCACTGCAGTAATATTGGTTGCATGTGTGGGCGGTGTGAGGATCCTTTACTCGGATTCCCACTTCCCCAGTAATCCTCCCACCCTCCTTGCTCAGAACTTTCTGTGACTCACACCCATCCTGTGCTGTAGATCCCAGCACCTCGTGTCCAGCCGTAGTGGTTCAAGGATATTTTTCCAAATGGATACTCAGAAAACATTGCAACCTAGAAGAAGTTACTATGAGATTTTTTTTTTTTTGTTGCTGTTGCCTCCATTTGCTCCATTTGCACTCAGTTCATCAGCTTTCCTGCAAAAGGAAGATGATTTGGTTTGACTTCTCTTACTTATCCAAAATCTTGCTTCTTCTGCCTCTCCAGGACTCTGCCAACTGACAATAACTTTTAGCTTCAGTAAACGGAACAGAATGGCTTGATTGCAAATAATTTGTAATTATTTCTCAAACACTTTTTTTTTTCTTCCTTTGCCTATTCAATGTTTTTTTTTTTTTTTGAAAATCAGGGACATCAGTTACTCATTCTTTGAAAGAACTGGGATGTGAAATTCAAAACATGAGAGCACGAGGCTGGGCTTTCAGGAGGAGGTTTAGTCACTTTGTAATTTTCTGAAAGTTTTGGAGACTTTTGCTGTGGGAAAAAAAAGAGCTCTGTGCATCAGGTGATGGGTGTGCAGAGTACCCTCTTCGAATGCTAAAATAATTTCCAGTAAGAAGAAATAGACTCAGGAGTGGCAAGTAATATGTCCTGCATTTAATCTTCGTGCTGAAATCACCTGTTGCTTGCAAAGGTGGTTGAAAGATTCAGGTGGTTCTTTTATTCCTTCTGTGTTCTTTCCCTCTTTGCTTTTTCCTACTAGCATCTTCTAGAAAAGGAGTAGGGAA
>NW_008606841.1:4757-35586 GCF_000691845.1 Merops nubicus
TGAGGACAGTGCTCTTTTCAAAGCCATGGTTTTGTAGTAACAGATATTTTCTGATGTTACTGCAACCTGGTGATGACATTTCTACAGTCATTTGCTAAGATGCATCTTTGTTTTATGGCTGTCACAGTACAGGAGCATTTGCCTCCAAAAATTCATGGAGAAGAAAAGCCACATGTTCAATGCTGTGTAACAGATACATCAAAATTTGCTTTTGTGTTATACAGCTGCTTTCCAGTCTTGGGAACCACTGTGCAAGGATTGATACAAAACAATTAAATTAAAATAAAAACCTTGTGTAAAATACCTTAGAGCCTAAACTGGCAAAAGATAGATGGTGAAAAGTGGCATCAAGGGGTAAAATGACAGGCAGGGCCCTGTGGCCTGTGACAAAGAGGTGAATTAAACTCAGGTCTCCTGAGGGCTCATCTTTGGCACAGTTCAGAGGACTGGGCTGTTCGAAATTTGGTTTCACTAAGAATATTCAAACTTCGTCTGAAGAGATAATGAAATCCAACCCAATATGAACACTGGGCACAAATGCACTTAAGATTATGTGCCACTTTGGACAAGCTGTTCATTTCAGGAAAGCCAGTGGGATTACTCATAGTCTTGCTCTTACACACACACACACACACACACACGTAGGTTCTGGGCTACCCTAGAGCTGGATTTTCTCTGTTGGTTTATGTCATGTAAATCAGAATCTGAATCTTTGTTTCAGTATCCAGTACATTCAGGGTTTAATTAAAGAAATTCAATTTCCTTTCACTTCTGGAGGCTCTTTCTTCATAGAAGTACCCCTCAAAATAAGGTGAGACGAATTCTTTCTGCATGTAAAGTAATGTTTTTAAGAATGTTTAAAAATTTTAGTCCCCAAACCATTCCTTCATTTAGAAAGAAATTGAAAGCTATGGCCTCTTGTAGAAATTGAAAGGGAGGAATTTTCCTGTTACATGTATTTTTATTCTGTTTGTTATGGTGAATAGCACAATAAATCTGAAATGCAGAAGCTGGTAAACACCCAAAGGACAACAGAAAATTACAAAATTCATTATATATTTTAGACATTTTCACTCATTTCTTATACAGTGAGCAAATAATAAAACCAATCTGATAACACATTTTCAATTTCAGTCTCTGTTTAAAGAGTAAAAAATAATTCAGAAGGGTAAGCTGACCAGAAGCATTCTGTATTTCCAAAATTAACTATGAAAGGCAGATTATCCAGGCATGTCTGAGAGCGATGCATAACCTTTGCGCTACAAATATCTCATTTCAAAAATGTCATATTCTGCTTATTCAGTAGGGCTCCCGTAAGGCTATTTTAAGCCCTGTGCATCTTTCTTCTAGATGAGAACTGCAGCTATTACAGCCTCTGTGTTTTGTTTCACTTGCAGTTTATGAGAGCCAGATAATTGCTGGTAGTAGGATGCCATTAAACACGGAGAGTTGTGGCCCAAACCGTGTGAACACTATGAAGTTCAGTTTTGTATGCAAGGTTCGTTGTGCCTCTGGTTTGTCAGCTGAGGTAGTTTGGGTGGTTCTGATGCCAAAAAGGAGCAGGCAGCAGAGCATGGTGAACTGCCACAGCTCCTGGTAGGGCTAAGAACCCTGGAGCCACTGCTGAGCTACCTCCCACTCATCGTCTCCTCGCAGACCTGGTAACTCATGTGTGTCTGTGATACAAGAGCTTTGTGTAGTACTTCAAGATGGCTTTTTAGGGGAACTTGCACCAGCAAGAAATAGTCCTCTACTTTAATTTCTAACATTTAGCTTTGGATTGGACCCTGTACAAGTGGCAGACTCTCCAGGCAAGTTAGTGGTGATAGTTGCACCAGGGAGGTAGTAATCCGTGTTGAAAAGCACTTAATGGCTCCGGGTTCAGGGCAGACAACACGGCACTATGTGTGTCACCAGTGTGTCAGCAGGGTTTGCTTGTCATAGGAGTGTGTGTTCCCAGCAGGCACCGAATGCTTTTTCTGCCTGATAAATGTCAAGTACTTACAGCAATCTTGCCTGTTCCTCTCCAGAGATTGCCAAATAATCTCCTTTCATTGGCTATGGGATCTTGCCAGGGCTTCTGCATTCATGCATATTTATCCCTGCCAAATGTTGGTAACACAGGAACTGTACAAATACTCCCTGCTCCTTTCATTAGCTTTGCACAGCTCCCTTCAGGTGCAGGATTCCTGGAGGGTTTGTCTCCGTTCCTCTGGGCTGGAGCAGTGGTTCATGATCCATGGTCTTTTACTGTGGAGTTCAGCCCTCACTGTGGAGGTGTGTCAGAATAGAAACTTCTGTTAGACAAACATGATGAGCATCTTGTATCATACCCTTCTTAAAGTTGTTTCAGTTTACCTCCTGGATGCCCACTGCAGCTGAGGGCATTTCCCTGTAGGTTCTGAGCATCTTCTCTGTTCCCAGTGACAGTAAATATTCCTTTGCTCTTTGCACTGTCCATCTGCTTGTGTATTTTCTCTAGGAAGTCTTATAGCACCCAGTGTTCCTGCTCTCTGGGGCACTGGAGGAGGTACCTCTGTACTTTTATAAGGTTTATAAGATACTTCAAGTGTTTAGTTTTAAATATTAGTTTTAAAAGTCTGGTTTGTCTATGAGGGAAAAGATCATGGTAACTTAACACTTGCTGGAAATATATGTTTTAATAAACTAAACTGTGACAGAGGAAAAGAAAAATCTTTTAATAAAAAAAAGGAAAGTAAATCTTTTACCTTGTCACGTTTTACCCTGTGTACCATACGTCCAGGCTGGGTCATTTGACCTTTTGGTTGATAATGTCAGCAAGATGTTTTAGGCTAATGCTACACATCATGCAGTGGCAGACGAGAACGTTGTGCGTGTCACTGCAGTACTTAATTTCAACCCATGCAAAAATACTTCACGAGACTAGATGGCAGAATGTCAGTCATTTTTTCCATGACATTTCTCATTTCCTTGTCTGTAATGTAATAACTTGTGAATATTGTCTGTGCAAACCAGAGGACAGGCCTAGACCATGTGGCTGAGCCCCATCGATTGTATAAAAACTGTGAAAATGGAAGGAGGGAAGAGGCAATATGCGTTATTTCTAGCAGTTTGCTTGAAAACACAGTACTCTAAACCACTTCTAGCTGGATTTTTTGTAAAAATATCAGTTAACACTTATCTTGAATGACTTTCAGCATAAGAGCATCTTTTGATTTCGTTGTCCACCACTAACATCTCTGCAGATGGGGAGGTGGAGAGTAGGTCTGTGATCACGCGCTCAGCGTGGCACGGGTGGCACAGGAGGTGTGGGGGCCAGCACAGAGAGCTGGGGGCTGAGGAGGACAGAGGAGCAGGGAACGTTGCTCCCCCGTTACAGATGGTAGCATGGTGCACAGGGAGCTGGCCATGGCGAGAAGCCCCTGTAGACAAAATATACAATTTTCAGGTGCAGCAGAGTCTGCAGTCCTTTAGCCAGTGTAGAGCTCAGGTCCTGGACGACGTGTTCAGAAACAATCAGGCAGCTTGTGCCAGTCTCACCGACTGTCTATTCCTTTTAATGACACCAATCTGAAGAAGATAGCTTTTGCCAGGGTCATGAAGCAGATTAACAGAGGTGTGGAGAGAGGATTGAGATCAAGTTTATGTCAGCAGAATATATATGAACGTAATGCACAAGTAACAGGCTAACCAGAAAGGAAATAGGGATTTAGCTGGAAGTACAGCAAGAAAAATCTGCTAGTATTGTCAAATGCATCAGGAGTAATATTTTGTGCAAAGCCCAAATGATTCTGGTAGCCTACATCTCATTCCCAAAAGTCTATCCTGATACATTCAAGAAAATTAATTTGGGTTAATTAAAAAGTCAAATTTAAAGTGCATTAGGATATATCCACATAGTGAAAAACTATCAAGCTACCAAACACTCTTATCTGAGATAGCTTTTGTGCGTCCCCAGCCTGCTGCAAAGTTGAACGCGTTAATTGGAACCATCGTAAAAAGAGTAATAACATTTTTCGAGGTTGGTTGGGGTAATTTTTTTTTAATTCTGGGAGGATTTATTTTTATTTTTGCTTTGTTGTAGCTTAGTTATACTTTAAGCTTAAACAAACGTTGCCGACAAAGAGTGGTCTCGTTGCTTCATATGTGTGCACACACGTTCACAGCTCCTTACTCCCAAACAAAACTGGAATCTTGCTTAACATCTGCCTTCATTGCTATGCCTTGTAAGAAATGGAGAGAGGGTTTTCAGCAGACCAGAGCAGCGGTGTGACAAAGGGGATAGCACTGTTTGAACACTTCTCTGACACAGACCACCTCACCCCAGTAAGCTGCTGTAACACATCACCTCCCAGACAGGAGCTGGCCCCTTGCAGGCTGCCCAAGTCCCGCCCTTCAGCGGGCAGGGCAGGGTCACGCTGCTGCCTCAGATTAACCCAAATGTTTAACAAGCTGCTTTAGTAACTATTTATGCCAAGGGAGCACAATGCAATTTCCGTGAGTTTCGTTATTGGTTAATTGATAAAGGATAATTTCTAAGAAACTCTTGGCCTCTCATTTCAAATCTTATTTCATCACAATGTTTTGATTTGTAATTTCAAAACCAAAATGATCTATTGTTTCTAGAAGTAACCTGCTTGGGAAGGATCCGAGTCTGTGAGATACTTTGGTTCCTCCTTGACTTCACTGAAGTCTCATTAATTCACAGGCCTGAGTCCAGATAAATGATGAGGATTACCCCAAGAGCAAATTGTACAGTATTGGTGTGAGCGTTTTCCTCACAGTCAGTGTTGAGAGAATTGTTGTGCTTTATGCAAGGGGCTGCTATAAATAAAAAGGTCTTGATTCATCCCTGTATCACTGCAGAGTTATATCACTGTCATCCCAATGTGAATGTCTGGGATCTTAATTGTTCTCTCACAGCCTTAAGGAGTTCATTTGGGTACTTAGTTTTCTGTCTTGGGCACCTCTTTGGGTCTTTAAAATCCCACAGTGGTATTTGAAAAGCATAATCTTTAAAAATGGAAAGCCCCCTGTCCAAATAGTTTGGTGGAGAACAGATGTCTCACAGGAAGGGAGGTTTTTGCTAGCTGCTTAATGCTGGAGTGTCGAAGCGTTCTGGGGGCAGATGAGGAGTGTCTTGAACGGGGTGTTATTTTTATAGTCTTCCTGTGACTGAAGTAATACTAGAGCAAACCGGCAACGGGCCGGTCCCAGGCAATCCACTCCAGAGCTATGGAGTAGTGTAACAGAGGCCCCGTGGTTGACAACTTGTGTTCCATGCTTCTGATGAATTTATGTTCTGTTCTGCTTTCAGTGTCAGCCAAACCAAGACCTCACAGTGATGAGTACACAAAGAAGATTCCACCTCCGAAGCCGAAACGAAACCCAAACACGCAGCTAAGCACATCTTTTGATGAAACTTATATCAAAAAGCATGGCCCTATGAAGACAACCCTCACTAGGGACGCCTCGTTGTCTCAGGTCAGCAGCCCTGCCCCAGATGCAGAGGAAGAGGAGCCTGTTTATATCGAAATGGTTGGGAATATTCTCAGAGACTTCAAAAAAGACGAGGATGACCAAAGCGAAGCAGTCTATGAGGAGATGAAATACCCTATATTTGATGATGTAGGCCAAGATTCAAAATGTCAATGTGAATATGACCATCACACTTGTTCTTCTCAGTGTGCTACTCCCACAGTGCCTGACCTAGATTTCACCAAGTCTTCAGTGCCATCTACTCCCAAGGGCTTGCTTTGTGACATACCCCCGCCATTTCCAAATCTGCTTTCTCACAGACCTCCACTGCTGGTGTTTCCACCAGCACCAGTGCAGTGTTCCCCGAATTCTGACGAGTCTCCTCTAACTCCACTGGAGGTCACAAAGCTTCCTGTTTTAGAAAACGTGTCTTACATCAAACAACAAGCTGGAGCATCTCCATCTTCACTGCCACCTCATACACCAGGCCATCAAAAACTGGAGAAAGACCAGACAGTATCTCATGGAACTAGCACCCCTGGGCACACCTCCTCACCTCCTCATCCTTCTACCTTATACAGAACACAGTCTCCACACGGTTATCCTAAAAGTCACTCTGCCTCACCTTCTCCTGTCAGTATGGGTAGGTCTCTTACCCCTTTAAGCCTCAAAAGACCTCCACCTTATGACTCTGTACATTCAGGAAGTCTCTCAAGAAGCTCTCCATCAGTGCCTCATTCTACAGCCAGAAATACATTGCAAGAAGGAGGAAAGATGGTAAATGCCTCGGTCAGTACCTACGGGTCATCTCAGAGTGGTTCCCGTTCTCGGACACCCACCAGTCCTCTGGAGGAACTAACCAGCCTCTTCACCTCGGGACGAAGTCTCCTGAGAAAGTCCTCCAGTGGCAGAAGATCTAAGGAACCTGCAGAAAGTAAGTTCTTGATGTAATTTCTCCTCACTCTTCCTTGTATGATAATGTCTTTCACCATATTTTAGTAAATCAAATGCTTGCAAAAATCCCTTAGAAGTCTGAATTCCTTAGATAAATTTCTTGTATTGGTAACAGCAGTGATTATTGTTAAAATTGCTTCAGTCTCCATATTGTTATATTTTTAAGATTTTTAGGTGCACTTACTGCACTACAGAGGCATAATTCATGGCTTGGTCTTGCAAAAGGAGTCAGTTTTTATTAACTTTTCCACGGTTGCAAAGGTCCCTTGTGAGTTGGGATCTTCCCGCTGTGTCACATCCCTCTTTTCTTGATGGATCCTAAAACACAGTAATTGTCCAAGCAGGTTGTTGGAAAATAACCAAACAGGTGTTGTTTTTTGGCCAAGATGCACTGATCACCCTTAATCTGTCCAGTGATCACGGTGTGTATGATGGCAACCAGAGGTACTGGCTGAAACCTTCCCTTCCTTCCTACTACCTCCTCCTGTTCCGTGCCACAGAGCATCCCCTTCAGCTGTACTGGTATGCCTGGTTGGGAGGCCATACTGCCAATTGATCTGAAAACCAGCACAGTCAGAAGGTGCAGGTGAGGATGGAGTTGCCAGGATATTAAGAACAGCAGCAGCAGTTTGCTTTATTCAGCTTTAATATTTTTGTGGCCCGCAATCCTAAATATCATTTATGAACATCTTAGTTCTGTGATTCAGTCAGGTTTCACTAAATGATCACAGGAATAATAATACAATAACGGAGGATTTGTGTGCTGGATGGAAGCAAGTTTGTACCTAAAAGGCAAGATGATTCTTGTAATTGGGAACAATTACAAGGGATGCGAAATGACATTTATAAATAATTGCAGTGAAGTGGTAGGAAGATTTTGGCAAAGTGCAGACAATATTGAATGTTATTAAACATGCTTCTTATTCCTATGTGAGCAGAAATCCCCTGCAAACCCTGTGCTACACCAGATCCATCCATTGATCCTTGGAAGTTGGATGCTTTTATGCTTCCTGGTGTTGACAGAAGTACTGGGGTTGGAGCTAACAGAAATTCCTGCAGAAAGTGTGGCAAATCCTGGGAAATTTCAGCAAATCTGTGCTGCTGTCTCATACCTACCTCCAGAAAGATGTTCTCTGTGTTCCATATGACCAAAATGGAATGCAGCCCTTTCAGGGGACTTTTCATTTACAGATTTAAAATAAATGTTGCCATGCAGATGAGTACCAAGAGCAGCTTTCTTCTTGGCTTCTCCAGGAGCACTCTGCTTGCTCCTGAGGAAGTAGAAATGTGGTCCTTATTGGTCACAAATGGTAAGATGAGAGACACGAAATAGAAACTGTGTTTGTTTACTTTAAGGACAAAGCATCCATGTTCTAAATGGACAGCAGTGGTGAAAAGACTCTGGAGTGCAGCTGTATTGAGTAAATGAACAGACTGCCCAGCTAATCCGATAGTAATTTGTCTGGTATTTACAGTATGACTTAAGCCTGTGGGATTATGACCCAGGTTTGTGTTCAGATATCACAGAGGTAGGAGACACTCTAATACTTATGGGAAACACATACAGGTCTAGTATTTTCTGTCTCACAGTGCTTTGTTAAAATGATCCACCATAAAAAATGCAAATTGTGGGGCTTGACTGTAGAGTCTGACCAGATTCAGTCTGTCACATGTACACATGAAAATTATACATGTAGACAGTGTAGACTGGACTAATCATATGATGTGGTAAAGAAATCTTGCTGCTGCAAATCACACTGGAAGCCTACAGCACTCATGAATTTCTGGATTATTAGTTTTTAAGCTACAGGAGAAGAAATGTATAGCATAGGACTAACTGGGGCTGCCATGGTTTGATAATTGTCACTTCTGTGCCATTTGCTCTTGGCAAACAGAAACGTTTCCAGAATCTAGAGGATAATAAACACTAAAAAAAGAGAAGGAAGTTATATGATTCATGAAGTCATGACAGGAAACAAACAATATTTGATTCTAAAATATAAAATTATTCTGAGCGACTTTCTCATTGAATCCCCAAGACTCAGCCCTCTGTGACTAGTCTGAAGCTCTCACTGCCATATGCTAGTCAAGAAAAATAGCACAATACAAAATTTTATATTCAACTGAGTGTAGTTGGAAAATATTACAGCAGTTATGGAGAAAATTCTCTCCTTTATTGTTATTACTGCAACCAACTTTGTGGAAATTCGGCATTCTAAACTCGGGATGTATTTGCTGGCTTCTAATATGTGCCATATTTGAGTGGGGTTCTTTTTGAAGAGGGGGGGCTGCACAAACCTTATTTCCACTCACCAGCTTTCATGTACAAGCAAAGCTGCCCTCATAACCTTTCTGTATTCTTCACTCCTCAGCCATTTTTGCTTTTTTACCCCCCTCTATTTTATTCCTCTAGAGTTCACTGGAATTGCGTTAGTGGAAAATTGGGTTAAATCAGTGATACTAAAGAGACTGTCACCTCAGGGCCACGTTTTCTGAGGCTATGAGCTTCTGCTGAAGCCCCAGACATTGCTGAATTCACTCAGCACCCACTGGCTGCAGCTGTGATGTGTGTATCTGAATTTTATAAACAGCTCATTTACTGTGCTGTGTTCTTCAAAAAATCCTCTTGTGTGCTCTTAGCATCCTAAATATGCATTACAGCACAATTATGGAGGTGGGGAGGAAAGAACAAAGGAAAAGAAATTAGAAGGCCAAATCAAAAATAAAAAAAAAAAAAATGGGTGGAAGACACCAAAAAGAAAGTATCTGCAGCTCTGCACGGCTTCGTAGCTGCTTCAGCCTTTGCCTAGAGAGAGTTTCACCCTTCAGCTTCTGGCCACACCTACGGAACAAGTTTGTAAACCTGCTACTTTGAAAATGCAATTAAAGTGATAGAAAACTGGGATAAATATTGACATTTCCTGTTCCTGGCTGGTACCCATTAGGAATCTGAACCATTTTATTATAAGCTGTCAATAGTATGGGGAGAAAAGGAGTGCAGAAGTGACTTGACTTGCTGAAAAGGACCTCATGCTGGTTCCAGGCAGCTGAGACCCTCCTGTGAAGCAGTCATGGATTTAGAGTGGAAGTTTTTACTTTTTTTACTTTTTTTGTTTGTTTGTTTGTTTTTGTTTAAATACTGGATCTTCCCAGGCAGCAAGAAGGCAGCTGTGGGTTCCCTGTTAGATAGAACAGTATGTTGGAAAAGAGAGTTTGGGGTAGGAGTCAAGTGAAAATTCACTCTGGGTGGGTCTGTTCGGTTGTTTAACCACCACCTTTGTGCATTAACCACGGAATGAGAGAATGAGGGATGGCAGGATGTCAGCTTATGTATTTTTAATGGAGTTAGGGTGAAAAATGCTGGCTGAAGGAGGGTGGGCTCAGTATGCCCTGAGATTGACCTGTGCCTACCTTCTCGGCTAGATGCCTGTGCTGCCGCTGGGGCTCTGCAGAGGAAGAGCCTGCCTGCAAGACTAGGCTGGCCATAAGAGCTCTTATAGCTGTCCTCTGCATACTACTGTGTAGCTGAGAGTCAGTGTCAGAGACTGAAATCTGGAAGCCTACATCATTCCTAACCTCTAGGTTAATATATTTTCTGTAGTTTTCTATAAAGGGATAAATTCTCCAGCCATTTTCTTCATTGTAGCAGTTGATTGCAGGGAGTATGAAAGTGATGTTTAGCCTACTGAGAGATACAGCTTTGCAGAAGAAATACTGCCTAAGTAAAGGTACTCCTGACCTTGGAGCCAGAGGTGTGTTGGTTTCCCTGTCACAGGTGAAGCAGCAGTTTCACTAGCAGTTAGCTCTTCTAGTCTGATGACCCGTGTTATGTGTGATGTTACACGAGGTGATCACAGCAGTCACGTCTCATTTGACAGTCCTGAAAGTAGATCTGAAAGAAAAGGCTTAAGAGGAGGGAACAGAGGGAAGTGCTGGAAGAAAAGGAACAGAGGGTGAGAGAAAACCAGCTTTGAAGAGAATGACACTTGTTCACTACTGGAAGGGTTATGGTCTTTCCACAGGTAACTGTGTTTAGTTGAAGCCTGAGGAGGGCTCTCTCCTTGCCTGCCCATTACTATCTATTGAAATAGAAGCAAACAAAGGAGCAGTGGCACCAGAGTTACTTTCTCGAGGTGCTCATCTGTGAGTGCATGTTCAGGGCAAGAGCTGTGTGCACCTGCATACACAAAGGTCATGGGCTGCCTGGTCTGCTGGGTGTCAGTGAGGTCCCTTGAGCTCTGCCCTTCACTGAGGGATGTGCCCATTGGGCTGCATGTGAGATGTTGTGAGGCACAACTGCAAATGATTGACAGGGATGACCAGATGTCGTCAGCATCCTTCAGAAACCAAGCTTTGGGGAAAAACAAGATTCATTTTGCAGTTGAGTGGCCTTCAGCCATACCTGTTGTTGTCCTTCACTACTAATACTCAGATCCCTGGCAAAAAGAGATGAGCGCAGGACTAAATATTGTGATCCAGACCAGCCAGCCTGGCCAGCTGGAGCCTCTTGCTTGTTGAAGCTGACGTGTTCCCCACTCAGCAAGCACAGCAAATAACTGGAAGGAAGCACCCTGCCACGGCGGCAGGGAGGCGGCGTTTCGGCTGGCTTTACTCCAGCGGGAAGGAGCGTGTGGAAGGGCGCGGGGCAGCGCGGGGGCAGCTGCCCCCTCCCTGGCCACACGTCCCTGCAAAGCCACGCCAGCACCGTCCCCCCTGGCACTGCCTGCCCCGAGCTCTGCCAGTCCCGGGCCCCAGGACAGCCTGTTCCCAGGGGATACATCAGCAGGTGCCCGTTCCTTCCTCGAGCCCACGCGCGGTCGTTTGCCCCCCTCACGTGTGCCTGAAGGGCGTTTCAAGGCACTGCTGGGTGGGATGTCCCTTCCACCTTTAAGCTGAAAGAACCTCTTTGTTACATGCAGTTATTAAAACAGAAAACACACGTTTTGAGATGATATACAGTGGTTTTACTAATTGGTACCATGACATTGTCTCCTCTTCTAATTCAGCAATTTAGGCTCATCAGAAAATCGGGAGCTCCTGGGATTGTGACGGTATACAGAAGAAGACATAATTTCATAAATAATTGCTCGGGTTTTTCTGGAAACAGCTGCTGTTTCTGATTATGTAGACAGAATTTTTTTTTTATTCCTTCTGTTTATACCACTTGACTGTTTGATAGAATTTCTGGTTAGCAATTTAATCAACATTTTTTTTAATGAAGGAGAAATAAACTTGTAATAGGTAAGAAAGAAAAAATAGTCAAGAGAAAGCTATTCTCTTCTTGTTAGATTTCAAGTAAAAGATGGTTTCAGGTGAAGGACTGGAAAAAGTCATGTTCTCTCTAGGTTTAACATACAGGAAGATTTGACTTGTCTAGAAGTTGTTAAAAAAAAACAAAGGGAGGAAAGAAACAAGGGTGGAAAAAAAAAAGGCTTAGATTCACTTACCAGCATCTACTTCACTGTATTGTGAATAAGCAAAGTAACATGTGCTGCACTTAAGGACCTGGATAATGATAATAGGTTCTGAGTTTTAAGTGCCATTGATTTTTTTTTTTTCTTTTTCTGCTGAATAGAGCTTTCTAAGCAAGAGAAGTATCTTGACCTTTAGGCCAAATCCTCAGCACTTATAAATCACTGCTTCTTGTTTGAAACTAGGAGAGCTACTCCAGTTTACACCATCTGTGTCTCTGGCTTCGAGGAAATAAATGTGTCCTTGGTGACTAGAACAGCTTGTGTTCAAAACAGTGTAGTCACACAGCAGGATGGGGAATTGCAGAGTTTATTGTCTCCTTCTTTCCAACAGGACCACACAATTTACAACCAATTTATGGGTGCTCAGTAATAATAGTAAGAAATGCTTCATCTGGTGATGTTTGCCACAAGCATGTATTACCTTCAGTGAAACTCATGGATACAGTTTCTTAAAATTTCTCCCTGCATTTTTAGGGAAGGTGATATCAGTGTTGGGGTATCAGGGTCCTCCTTTTGTGAAAGAAATAATGGAAAGAAAGAAAAGCAGATAGGAATCAAGTACTTTGATTGGAAGGATTAGTTCAGTTTTATGGACGTAGCCTCTGCTGGGGAAGCTGGTGCAGCCGGATGGAATGAGTCCAGCCTGGCTGGAGTTGCAGAGGGTCAAGGGGACGTGCCCATGGACATCAGCTTGGCACTCGTGGTGGGTGGCTGTCCCCACCCTGTGCTCTCAGCCAGTCATGTCCTCCTTCCTGGGGCTGCTGGCTTTGATGGGGAGCCACGTTTCAGTTCTGTCCTCTGGAGCAGTGCATGGTTGGGCCAAACAGAGATGAGTTTACACCCCACAGATTGGTTTGGGGATTGTCTGATTATCTCTAACCTGGTGTCAGTTGGTGAGGATTTATTTGGAAATAATATGGAGCCTCTTCCTCTTGCTGGAGGAAATATCTGGCATCAGTTTGGGTTCATGGGACTTTTGCAGAGTACCTCACTAACCAGTAACCCAGTACCCTGTGTTGCAGCAGTTGGAGAGTGAGCAGTTGTGACCAGGGATTGCAGTTCAGGTGTGACAAAGATACCTGTGTGTGTTGGCTTTATGGAAAGGAGAAAACAAGTTCATGAGAGTGTGGATCAAACCAGTGGCTGGGTTTTGCCATGCCTCTTTTGGTGGGTGGCCATGGCTGGCTAGCTGGAATGGTGGCTTTTGGGTGGGACCAGCTGGGCTCCTGCCTTTGGCTTTGGCAGTACAGGGCTCCTGGTTCTAGGCAGCTGCTTGGTCTTCCTAAATTTGCCTTTATAGCTGAGCCCTGACTTGTGTTTCTTTTAAGAATCAGATTTTTTTTTTTGCATTAGGATTCAGGTGCACCTTTGTTTGTTAAATCCTAGGGGTAGAACCAGAGGCCTCTGGTGGGAAGGCCCACGTTTGTCGTGTTTGGTTTGAGAAGCATGATATGCATAAAGTGCTGTGACGTGTTCCCCGGGTAGGCACATAGGCAGAGCACTTCAGTCTGCCTGCTTAAACAAGTCACGGGGAAGGAGATCACAGTTTTGTTTAGGAAAAGTAACCCAAGGCCCCCAAACCACCAAGCCAAGGACCGTGAGCTTTAGGAGGGTGAAATACTGTGCAAGTTTCAAAGAGAGCAGAACATAGCAGTTTCCCCAGGATTTTTCATCAGTGAAAAAACAGTTTTGCAAGCAAAAATGTGGTGGTGGTTTTGTTTTGGTTTGGTTTGGTTTTTTTTCCCCCAGAAACTGGGATATCTACATCATAGCTAGCAGAGCTGCTGGAGACCATTGTTAAATTAAAGCCTTTTGCATGCCAGCTTATGATCTGAAACCTGGTTTCCTGATCTCTTGAGCTGCTGTCATTGCATCTTTACACAAGACAGAGTTTAATTAAATGCCTTATCTGTACTTAGAGCAACACAGTAGCTATTCTACAGCTATAGAAGCTCTGCTATTTTAAGAGAAGATGGTGGGAACTTTTGAGGCAATAATGGAAAGAACAAGATTTCCTCCACTTCTGAAATCCTGCAGTACTTTTTTTCTAGTATGTCTGATTTGATTCCTGGCAGAGGGAGCTTAGTTCTTAAACCCTATCATTAAAGACCCAATCCAAAGGTCCTTGAAGTATAGGATGTAGTTCATGTGATCCTATCATAAGCTCTGGCAGGAGGGGTCCTCTCCTTGTCTTAGGCTGTTGTTCTTTGCAAAACCACTCTGCAAATTGAGCCACTTCAGGTATCTGGAATATAGAAGTGAACAAGACGAAGACTAAGGAAAAATGGTGGTAGGGTACACATTTTTGTCAGCAAGTTATCTTACCTACCTGTAACATTCTGATAAAAAATTTTAAACTCTTAACTGAGAAAAAAGGTGGATATACTTCTCCTTCAGCTTTCTCTGGACCTTCCGGGAGTTTTATCAGTAACAAGAGAAATCAAAGAGTGAGAAATAGCTTTATTTGGGTTATAGCTGCAGCATGGATTCAAATATTGAACCATGAAACTGCTGGGGTGTACAAACACACTCAGTATAGGTAAGGTGAGAAGTACAGGAGCATTGAGGAAATAATTGTCAGGATAATAACGCATATTAAAAAATTAGATTCATTAACATTCGATGTGATGTGAAGGTTACTTTTACTCCTCTGAACAGAATTATCCATCCCTAATAATTACTTTTTTGTTAAAACAGTAACATGCAATTAGCACTTTATCTGGCATTTAACAATGAGTAAGGAGAGCTATTGTTCTTCTAAGTACCCATCTGAAAAAGAAAAGCTGCGTGTTTAATTTTGCTGGAGATGGAAATTATTTTTGTGTGTGACTTAAATTCATAACTCAGAAAGTACCTTCTTCTAGGAAATCTATCGCTGTTTTCCTGCTCAGGCAATTTTTGCATAATTTCTATTGAATTAGCAAAGGGGTACTCAGAGGTAGGCTGGTCGCAGATGCTGCATGGGAAGCCCTGTTCCGTGCCTGGCTTTTGAGACTGAGCAAATTCCAGGTAGGACCAGTGTTAAGACAATTCAGGATTCCCTTTTACTGCTAACATATTGTGGTAGGAAGAGAGCTGTGCAAATGGGACGCTTCTTATAATGAAAGTCAAATTTCCTCATTCATTAATGGAGTCAACAAAGAGAAAAGCATTAATAAAAATATTTTTCATAAGGACAGGTAAAATACAGACAAAATAACCAGGCAAGAATTCATTTTCACTATGACTTTCTAACATTTTTTTTTATGTGAAAATAGGAACATGGGGGTTTCTGTCCCCAGCCTTCAGAGCCAGTGTCCATCACTATCTGTGCATTTTTCCAGCTCCCAGTTGGCTTTTGTTTCCTGCTCAGTCTGGGGGAGGGCATACTCTTTAGAAGAAATGGAAATGGTCACAGAGTGCAAAACCCCTGCATTCAAACTGCTGATAAAGTTCAGAGGCTGTTGTTTTTCAGCAGAAGGCTTGACCAAAACAATGTTGACAAGTTTAATAGAGTCAGCACTTCTATGAAAGATTGATATTTTTGAAGTGAAGCTTTGAAACTTGAGGTCATGAACTTTTTACAGAAACATCTTTCTTGAAGTGTCTGTATATTTTAGCTTTTTTTTTGGCTCACTCTTGCCATCTGATTTCTTGCCATACTGTGCTAGGACATGTGCAGTGCCCATCAAACCATAGTTTCCTCATCCAGACATGAAGGCTGTATATTTAAGAACCTGACCAACAGAGTGAGCTGCAGAGAAGTGAATGGGGTTGGGAAGGAGAGCAAATTAAGTAGGAGTAGGCACCATCTTCTCTTCAAATCGAATGCTCATAACGGTTGGGCAGCCAGTCCTGAATGTCCACAGTCCAATCCTCATTTCACCTACCAGTGTTTTCTTTGATCTGTGTTGAGTTTAGAGTGGGGGTGGCAGTATATATGTCATATATATTCATAGGAACTGGTGTAGCTGGCTAGCTCCAAATAACTAGTGCAGGAAGGAAATCCCTTGCTCTGTTGCTGGCAGTCAGTGGCAGAATTCCCTGTCACTTGCTGTACTTAGGTTTTTGCCCGGGAAGGCCCTGGGGATCACAGAGGCTTCTGTTGAGGTTCTCCCAAGTGCAAGTCACCAATTCCCAGTATCGGAAGCTCTGAAAGGAAAACAGAAGGAAAATATGCATTGAATATTGGAGACTAGAGTGTTCTGCTTAATTATGTGATTGTGGCTGGTCCAAGGTGAATAGCAAACCTATTAATAGAGTGCCAAAAGAACATCCTTTCCATGCATGCTGTGTGATGTCCTGGTGAGAGTCCTGGGATGTTGATTTTTATGTGCTTTGGTAATCCAGCTGTAAAATGCATATCTTCCAGACATGGCCTTTCGAGTCCAAGGCTCAGGCTGTGGGGTGATCTGCAACACAACTGGCACACTTGAAAAGTCAAGCATGGTATTGGAAGAAAACATTAGGAAATAACAATAGCCTTTTTTGAAACAGGACATATTATATTGTCATTGTGTCTATAATAGATGCCAAAATATAATCATCTTGGATCAAACGACTCTCCTCATGTGAGACCAAAATGGATTTGCTTTTATTTCAGTAAGTGGTCAATATACAAGAGGATTTTCCCTCTTACTCTAGGACATCAGACATCAATATTAAGTGACTGATAATGGCAGCTGAAGTTTATTGAAAGTTAAAGAATTCTATTTTTTTTTTCACCCAGATTATAACACATCATTTTTGTTTAATAGTTTTATTTTTAAACCTTGGATGATCTGCTGGTATAACTCCATCCCTTCTTTTGTTAGTCTTCAGTTAATGGCAGTGTGGGATTTTTCTTTTCCTGTCTTGTTGTCGTAGCCAGGGTTGCCCATGTAGCAGCTTTGGGATAGCCACAGAAAACCACCCAAGCACATTTCTCCAGCAGTCCCCTGGTCTTTGCTGGTCTTTGCAGGGCTGCAGGAGGCAGATGTGGTCTCCACTAGATTTCACCATATAAACCAAACCCTGCACTGCTCCCAGGAACATGTGCTCAGTAAACACTGAGAGGTGTCTCAACCATGTCTCCTTAAGTGCTAGATGGTTTGCGAGACTCTTTCAGGCTTTCTATTGATTTTGCATGGAACTAGGTCAGAGCTGCTTTTAATTGAACAAGCTGGCTGCTGCAACTCTCACTTAACTGTAAAAAAGGGGTATTAAAAATTGATATGCAAAGCAAACTTCTGCTTAATTAGCAAGCAGATGAAGTCAGAATAGACAAACCATCATGGTTAATAACGATGAGGAAATGGCTTTCACTGACAGTATAATGTACTCCTATTTTTGGGGGGAAAAATGGCTTAAGCACCAAGCATTATCCGTGTTTCTTGTGTGTGGCATGAAGAGCCTATTAGTTTGCCTTGGGAGAGCTTGGGATAAATTTACAGCTGTGCAGATCAGAGTCACACATCAAGAAAGCTGTTGAAAGGCAGCTCTAATTTTTAAACATATAATAAAATAAATAGAAATCCCTGGTGTGCAGAAGGGAGAAACTCGGGGATTCCCTGAAGGGCTTACACCCTGCTCTACACCCATGGAAGTGGTCAGTGTGCGGGGTGCTCTGTGTGCCCTTGGCCAGGGCCCTGCCTGCCTGGTGGCCCTGCAGGGTGAGGTCCAATGGGTGGACAGGCTGGAGGAGATCAGGAGCTCCGAGCCACGCTCAAACCCCGTCTCAGGTCACCCCCTTTGCTTTACACCCCTGTGCTGGTGCTGATGTTCAGACCCCACGAGCAGTACCGGCGACCTCCCGAGTGCTGCCCAGAGTGATGGATTATTTATTTAGGCTTATAACAAACACAGAGAAAAAGGAGTAAATGAATAATGCATGGCTGATTAGCTTATACATTCCAGCTGGCAGCTGCGAGAGATGGCAGAGAGCAAGCCTCACTTTAAGTTCCTTGAGAGAACAGCTTTTCTTCCCTCCTTCCCTCCAAACCCCAAGCTGCAAGGAAGGTTCTGCTGTTTATCCCTCAGCATTACACTAAGGAGCCACCAGGACCTGAAATTCATTTGTTCTGAGGAGCAGAGTGGCAGACGGGCCCCAGAGTCTGTGTTCGTGTAGTGATGGCTCTTCAGGTGCGATGTTTTCCATAGCTGTGGTTTTCAGGTTGCTCTGGCCCCCCTCACAGCTGACCTACACTGCTTGTTTCTCACTTTCTGTAGAGTTTACGTGCCTCCAGTAGCACAGCTCGCGTGCCAGCCTCACCTAGCATGCAGCTATTAGGGGAAATTGGACATGTCAATTATTTAGAAAATATGTTCTCTCTAAGAGATTTTAGCCAGCATCTCATTCTTGAAATGGGGAAGCCTGAGATTCTGGTGAAATAAGTTGGAAAAATGTGTATCTTTGAATATTGAAATACAATGACACCTGGAAGTGCTTGAAGCATTTGAATGCCTTTATGGCAGTTCAACCAACTGTATCCATAAATATTTAAGGTGGCGAATTGTTTCTTGGAATTTACATTTTAATGTACTATTTTGGCTGACGAATTATTGAACAATAAAGATGCTTTCCATAATAATTTCAGCTTTCAAAATACAGCACTTGACTGTGAAAAGATCTGCCTGTGGCTATCATATGATGGAGTGAGCTCCCAGCGTAATGCTGAGCCTCGATATCTCCTAATTCCAAATTAAGATTTATAATAGTAGGAGGTAACTTACATCCCACCTGTGTTTCTGCACTTCTTGAATAAAAAATTACCAAAAAAAAAGCTGTGCAACAGCCACTGTTACCTTTCAGCAGAAGGTGTGTATGGCTGGTTAGCATTCAAGCTTTCAGCATGGAATCAGTGTGGATAAAGTGGCCACTGAAATCCTGCAGTAGCTTTTCTGTAGTGTTGCCCTGTTTAAAATATGCTGGTTTGATTTTCAGTTGGTGACAATGTCACCACCCCACAGGTGAACACAGCCAGCAGCTGCCTGATGGTTCTGCTCTCTGCCTGGCTGCAGCAGCCAAAACGTGGAGCAGTGGACACAGAGCTTTTGGGACACGCAGTAATTTGTGCCATTGCTTGCTCCATGGAGTTGCGTTTGCAGCAGGGAGCAGTTGCCAGGATGGAAACACCCAAGTGACTGGGACCATCACCAGAAGATCCCAGTAATGAGCCATGACCTGCGAGGGGAGAGCTCTTCACTTCTGGAGGTGTCACGGGCATGTTAGAACTGAGGTTCTCGTTCAATCATGTAAAAACTAGCACAGGGATTGATCTTTTATATGAATTTCAGTATGAAAACTTCACATTTATTGAAGAATTTGAAATTATACTAAACTCGTCCTGAAATATTTGAGGAGAACTGAGGCATTACATTTTTTCCTTCTTTTTTTTTTTTTATGTATTTGCAAGTGAGTAGAAAAGTAATATTAGAGACAACTAGCTAAAACACTGACGTGTTGTTTTTCTGACTGTGTATCAATGTTAGTGATAGCGATCACCAAATAATAATGATTCAGGCTCTGTTATGGGCTGCATGACATTATAATCTGATCCAATCTGCTTTTCATTTTTAGGATATATTACTTTTCAGATAAACAGAGAACTTCAAATCCCCAAGAAAGGGTAGTGGAATGTAAATTTGCAAAGTCTAGACAGCCAGCTGAAAACTGATTTTCTCCACCTTATAAAGAAGTAGACTATAAGCCAAATCATTATTTAGTCTGAATATTTCCATAGTTTCCAGCTGGTTGTGGAGAGCTGCTGTGCTTTGATTCAGCTGATAATGAAACTAAGAATGCACAAATCATTTTTATCAGGCAACAAGTACAAACGCTGCTCTGTGAACTGAAGAGAGTAAATCCTCAGCTCCACACTCAGCCAAAGTGTTCCCAGTGCAGCTCCAGGCTGACTGCACAGCTCTGGGATTCCCAGGGCTGCTCTTAGAGGGGTGTCCATGAGGCACAGGCAGAGAAGGTTCTCTCTAAGGTGATCGCAGCATTTCCAGCACCCGCCCAATCACACAGTGAATTAAAGCATTTAGTTGGTGGGGCACTTGCAGGGCCAGATTCTGTCTTTTTTAAAACATATTCTATTCTTTTGGCCTTCCCTTCATTTTGCTGGAAAGGAAGAGCCGCAATCTAGGCAGCATCCTGTCTTGGCAGGAAAGGGGATTGGGTCCATTTCCAAAGAATTTTGAAACTTTGTTCCTATCTTTCCATTTCCCAGATAAGTGGTATTGTGAAGAAGTGAATGTTTCTGCTGTAAAGAAAGATTTCAGACATATTTGCACCTATGTGTTGTATGGAAAAGTACGTCATTATTTTTGATAGATCAGTGCTCAGAAAACTAGAATTTTTGCTGATAGCTGAAGCAGTTCCAGCCTGGTTGCAGCGTGGGCTCTGCACCTCCCTGCTGGGCTCTGTCTCTGCAAGTGTCTCTGTGCAGTCTCAGCCAGGGCGGTGTCACAGCGTCGCGTGGCCAAGGTCCCCGAAGGGCAGCTCTCATGTTAGATGCTGCTCAGCCCTGTAGCCTGGAGGGGTTACCAACCAGGACAGACAGTTTGGGGTTTCATTACAGTGCCTTTTTGCATGTGTTAAAGTAGGTAAGTGACCTAAAAGTTCAAGGAAGAGGTTTGGGTTTTGAAGGTCTTTGTCACATGGAACGTTAGAGTCCTGCTTACACGAGTTGCTAGTCTGAGGTTGTTTTAGCATTTTCTCACAGGGTATTACTACTGTAAGTAATTAAAAAAAGCTCCTGAAGGTTGTGGTGTGATATCCTTAACATTAATTTTTACTCTTAACTGGCAGTAATTCCTCAAGTACACTCATGATTACATATTGCACTGTGTACCCAGTTAGATATTTTTACATATTTCCTATATGACACTTCGTTGAGGAACCTTCAGGCTGACTGTGGTGTTGCTTCTCAGGTTCATCTGCAGGCTGGTATGTCAAAGAACTCAAAACACCACGAGGTTTTGTTGCTGCGGTGCAGAGGTGGGCTCTCCACCATGCCACAGAGATGCCTCATACTACATCCTGCACTGCCTGCTGGAGGAGGGTAAACAGTGCGGGGGGCTTGGAGCCACACACAGGTGGTTTGAATCTGGTTCTTTTTCTGGGACTGTGTCACCTGAGTGGTAATTCCTTTTGGGTAGTCCCAGGTCCTGGCTGTGGGGATAACTGGGAGAGGAAGTGGCTGCTGAGACACGTTTTGCCGTGGCCTCCCTGGGAGTTCCTCACAGGTCCCCTGGGGAGCTGCTGGAATCTCCTACCTATGAACAGCTCTAGGCCTTCTCCTGTGCTTGGCTCTCACAAACCTTGGAATGGTCCTTGTAGCCACAAAAAGATTTTGAGATAGGGCTCAAGGAAAGATTGCCCATCCTTGTCAAATACGAATTCCAAGGCTGTGGATTCACATAGAAATTAAGGTACGTCAGGGGTTTGATTTATCACCCTGGATGACTAGAGGTGAGAATATCACCTAACAATGTCTTTGGGCTTAAATATGAGGTGTAACATTGCAAACTCAGAGGGATTTTTTTTTTTTTTTTGCTAAAAATAGGCAAACAGTTCAACAGTCTTTGAATACTTGACTAACACAGTACTTAGCTGTTACAACTAAAAGCAGTCTAATATTTCTTCTGTATCTAGTTTTTAATGTGAGTTTTGCACAGCTAGAGATGGAAAAGATGGTCAGGAAGGAATTGCTCCTCCATGCATTGCTCAAACCTGCAAGAAAAGAAATGAGGGTCTCAAGAAAAAAACCTGAAAATCACCAGTCGTGAAGAATGCAGGCATCACTGCTGCACTGGAAAAATCATTCACTCGTTCCCTGGATTTCTCCCCCTTGTATTGACTCATGGCATTGCAAGCAGAAAGTCTTTTTCTGACTTCAGGGATTTTCCAACCAAATCAAATTTTATTCCCCGGGCTGTGGTGGTGGCCACATCCAAAATATTAATGCTGAACAGTGTTTTGGATTGTGTGCTTATTATTGGAGCTTATGAGAAGTACAGATATGCTGCTTGCCCAACCCTGCCTTGGGAGAGAGCTTCCTTACAAAGTGCCTGAAAAAGAACTTGTTTCCCATGAAATGAGAGCTGAAAAGAACTCAAGTATTTCCATAAGTTGTTAATAAAAGTGTAATTTTCACAACTATTTTCCTAATGTATAAGTGTTGTAATAGAAAAGTTGCTTTTTATCCATCTGCTGTATTGTGTGTGCTTTTAGTAAGTAAAAAGTGTATCGAAACCGACATAAGCTCTGGGGTTTAGGCATAGGTGGTCAGATCATGATATAAATTATCCTTAAAAGATTTATGGCTGGTATATGTGGAATACTGAGCAAAAGATTGTCACATGATGTGGGGTAATTAGCAGATATTCTATAACGAAATGTGCACTTGTGTGTTTTGTAGAACCACTAGATGAGCTGAAAATCAGAAGTCACAGCACTGAACCACTACCAAAGCTGGAAAACAAAGAGAGGGGAGGCCATCATGGGACAGCTTCCTCCAGGGAGCCAGGGAAAGCTCAGGAATGGGACGGAACGCCAGGCCCGCCGGTGGTGACCAGCAGGCTGGGGAGATCCTCTGTCAGCCCAACCATGTTGGCTGGAAGCAACAGCTCAGGTATGTCAACTAGCAAAGCAGGTAAGATCTCATGAGTTTCCTTGTGAGGTGAAGGATCTCTCAAGATGCACAGATGTGGGTAAACATCCAGACTCTTCAGACTGCCAAATATCTTCTAGAATCTGCCCTGCCTATTGACTGCCATGCTGACAAGCGTTGTGCTGGCCACTTGTGCTCCCTGCTGGAACAGGATGGGGATGGTGGGAAGTAATGCAAGTATGTAAACGTGCCATTCGTCTGTCTAAAAAGAAGTAAGAATTCCACCTGACACTGAGAAGAGACACTATGGCCAAGACCCCCCCAGGATGGCCCCTCAGAGAGGAGTTTTTGCACTCAGCTGTCACACAGAGCAACAAAAGCACACTGTGCAGGAGCAAGGCTGCCTGGTTGATGTGCACCGTGAGTGGACACAGGCAGCCTTTGCTTTATGCTTTGCATAAATTTCTAGAAAAGTGACTATGAATGTTAGAAGTCTCAAATTCATACCTATCCATTTTATTCATCAAATATTATGTCTATAAAATAGCAGATGGCCATAAACCACGAATAGCAATGCAGCCTTGTTTATAAATTGACTAAGAGAGCAATGGAAAGGATGCCTGAAGAGACACCTACAAATAGATGTGTAGAGCTCTGGCAGAACCACTGTGCTGTTACTTTTTGAGGTTTGACAGTTGTTTTAACAGAGTAACTTCATTGCTTAGCAGCTGAATTGTGAAAAATATCTGCTATAAAACCAGTTGGCATATATAGTACTGGAATCTCTTGGTCAACATTCAGAAAGCATAGTACCATGAATAGGCACCTGCTTTCAATGCAGATGGAAGGGTGGGTTTAAGGGTGCCACATCAAAGTATCAGGACATCTGATAACATGACCAAAGCTGTGTACCAACCTTTTCAATTCTGTGACGTGACAATACGCAGCAGAATGGAAGAGAAATTAAAATTAAAGAGTAAGTTCTTAGCAAAACATAGCACTTCTGTCCAACCTTCCTGCATCAGTTTTATTTTAAAGCGTTGGTTGATCTCCAAAAGCAGACAAAACATGTTGGCCTCAGTCTCTGTTTGGCATCAGCAAACTGTAGTAGTTGTTGAATCACGCCTTGATTTAGTTAAGTGTGACTTTGTCTTACATCGCTGAGACTGTCAAAGAAAAATTATGGAAATAGTTTATTGGCTGAATTTTGACTCCATTTTTTATGATTAAAATCTGAGAGCTGATTATGATTTTTCTTTCCCTGCAGTTTTTGTGACATTTCATTTGATGAATATCGCCTCTCATCTGCCATGAATATTTTTTCCCCTGTGTCTCTAGCTGTTGCCTGAGCAACACGTTTTACCTTTAGCTGGTGGGACACTGCGTACAAAACGCTGTGCACAGTTCTCCTCAGTGAACTCACACATAACCACAGCAGTTCATTCTCTGTAATTAAATTAGATCTGTGACGGAATGCAAGAGACATGTAACACATCTGTGTGGATAAAAATGCTTTCTGGAATCAAGGAGATAAAGGAGTTCTGTGCTAGGACTTTCAGAATTTAAATTGACCACAGGACCAACTGAGATCAGGACATTCCCCAGTACAGGTGCTGTTGTTCTCTTTCCCATACCACAGACAGGAGAAGAAAGGTTAGGTTTTTTTGTGTGGACACGTCCTCAAAACCCCACAGTTTGCTGCCTCCCTCGTAGTTCACACTGGCACAGGCATTTACTAGGGCAGAATTGGAATCATTTAAAGAAAATGGTTTTGAATTGCTCTGGTGTAAAACAGAAAGGATGTGGGAGGACTTCTCCTGTGTGCTCAGCAGGCAGCTCTGCTGGGGCACAGATTCCCTGGGAAGTGGGGTGGTCGGAGCGGGAGAGCTCCTTTCCCATGGGTTCTCACCACCTCTGCACCTGCAAGTGAGATTAGGGGGAGATGAGCCATCTCCAGACAGAACCCTGAGCTTTCTGGGTGTTTTGTTCAAATGGGCATGTCTGTCTCTAGCACCTGGTTGTCCCCTGATCTGCCACACAGTTTGGCGAGGCCGCTTTCTGCGTCCTGGCATCCTGCCGTTGCGGACGGGCAGCAGCGTCAGCGCTCCGGAGCTGGGAAACAGAACGCTGCCATAACTTCACTCCAGGAGCTTTGAACGAGTATTTTCTGGAACGTTGCTGCTTTCTTCCTAAGGAAGGATTTTGCATTGCCACCTGCTGCTGGAGACAGGCACTGCGCAGCCTCTTCCAGCTCCGATACTCTGGTGTCCTGGTTTGCAGTCACCGCCAGCTTGTCACTCAGCTAGCCAGTGAATATTCTACCTGAAATCACTGTAGATAATCAGGAAGGCAGTAAATGCCCACCCTTCCCTGGCATTACTGGCTGGCGTTGTGGATTTGAAGGAGTAAGGAATAGCCAAGTTCAAGCTCTTTGGGGATGGAACAGTGCTTGCAAAGCCTGAGGTGCAAGATGCGTGCGCTGGAGTAGCAGCAAAGGACCATTTCCTGCTAGCTGGGGCTGTGTCACCCAGAGACAAGGGAGTGCTCCCACCAACCCTTACCTTTTCTCCCCACAGGCAGTATCGGAGTATCACTGTGCTACTAAATCCTCAGGGATTCCCCGAGTGAAGGCAACATGGTGCTGGAGGTGTATGTTACTGGGCAGCCTGTGCTGGCTGCAGTGCTTCCAGACCTTGCCTAGGCTGGTCCCCAGTGCTCTCCCCACACCATGTTGCCCGTGGCAGGACCTGTCACCTGGAGTGCAGTGAGCCATGCTGGGAGCTGCTCCGTGAGCCGGGCCCACACCTCTGGCCGTGGGGCCGCACGCTCGCCGAGCCTGGCTCTGGAAGCCAAGCTTGGAGCCACGCACATGGCTGCTCTCAGTCCTTTGGATACAGAGCCCCAGGACCAACAGCAGCCCAGGCCAGAAGCTTTGGAGGAACACGGCAAAAAATTGTAAGGAAAAAACACTGCCAGCAGGACATGTCCTTCCCTCGTTGCCTCAGCCTTTGATGTAGAACCCAGAAGTGACAGTTCAGAGCAAATCTTGGTTTAACACACAGTCCACTTAATACAGACATGGTTTTTCTCAGTACCTGGCTTGGTTTTGAGGCCTGCTAAACTTTTGAGCAGCGGATATCTTATAACACCAAGTTCCACATGTTTGGTGCTCCCTTTGTGAGCACAATTCAGTTTGACAGGCTGCTGTGCTACTTCAGCACTAAGTGGCTTCAGCAGGTAAAGTTCTATATTTATTATTTTTTCTTTTTAAGTGACAGACTACTGTATAGTTTATTCCACCTTCAGGTTTCATAATTTTAAGTAATGTTTCAGCTTACTCCTCTCCTTTTAGGAGACCAACATGGCCAGGCCAGTACGATGATAAAAGCTGCGATTCACTTTTCCAGTATGCATGTTTTCTTTTTCTTCTTTTTTTGCATGTGATTACTCTCAGCCTGTCACATCGCCCTGTTTAATTCAAAACGTGCTTCTTGGCAGCTGTAGCAAATAAGCAATATTTCTCTTTTCATGTGCAAAGAAGAGACTGTGACAGGATAAGAAGCTTCTCCAATGTAAGTGACAGCCAGAGTATTTTTTTGAATTAAGATTAGGATAGGCAGAATGAAGCCTTCCTTGGATGAATAAAAGAACTCTTCCCGCTAAGGCCCAAAAATACAAATCACGGAGAGGTGGTGTGTTTCTGGAGGATGTAGAAAACCATAGCTCGTCGGTATAAAACTGATGGAAGATTTTTCCATAAAACCTTGTTGTGTTTCAGCACGCTGCTTTATTGAGGAGATCCCGGTGGCAGTCCCTTGCCCCAGTGCAGCCCACCATGTCCCCACTTCTCCAGCTGTGATGGCAGCACTGGCACTCCTGGGAAACAGGTCCTTTGGGGGGAGGTGCTTGGGCACCTCATTAAGTACCCAGTTTTAAGGCAATCCTCCTAAGGATTGGAAAGCTTTTCTGTGTTGGATGGTCTCTCCTAAAATTCTGGTCCTTAATGCTGACCTCCATCCCCTACTAGCATTCCCTGAGATCCACCCCGGGCTCCTGGAGGTGCTTTGGGCACTGAGGGAGCAGAGCGTTGCTTGTTGGGCATATGGTGCGAGGGAGGCATCGTTGGAAGCTGTGCAAAATCACACCCATGAAGTTTTGTCAGTTAAACGTAGCACCTCACCTTACAGGGGTTGTTGTGCATAACAGGAATATCTTACAGAACTCTCTGGCCACCCGGAACAACCTGCTGAGTTCAAACTGGGGCTGGCCGTGGGTGGCAGCAGGCATCTCTAGCGGCTGCTGCAGTGCCCTGCATCCCATGGCCCCATGCCAGGAAAGACTTGGACCATGCCTGTGAGTTCCCCCACCTGGCACTTGCCAGCGTCTGAGTGGCTTATGGCAGTGTTAGAAGGTCGGGTCGGGTCGGCTGTGGCTGCTGAGAGGGTCGCAGGTTTGGAGCAGAGGCTCTGGAGCCCCCTTTCGGGCAGGTTTGGGTTAGAACCAGAGGATCCAGCTGCACAGCGAAGCAAAGCCCAGTGCAGAGATGGGAAGCCATCCAAACTTCACCTCTTTGAGGTTGGATCTATTTCAGCTTCCATTGTCATGGACAACATTGTCATGGGCCCTTCTCAGAGGACAGGTACCTACAGAGCCTCCCCTCTGTGCTTAGCAGGCTGGCTGATAAAGCTGCTCTGTGCTGTGCATTGCTGTCACAAATGGGACTGCTCATTTCAGGTAGTAATGCTGACCTGTCTCAATATATTGTCCACATGAGATAAACAGGAATTAAATGCTAGAAATCATCCCTGAGACTTGCTGGCAGGATTTGTTCTTCCTTCAAGATTCTCGGCAGTAAACAGGAAAACCTGTTTCCATTCCAGAACCAGAGTATCAATACTGAGGCCTTGCAGACAAGCTGAAATGGCCATTTAAAACAGGAAAACCAAGAGGTAAAGATACTAGAAGTAACTGGACAGTGGACATAATTATGCATGAAGACCTCTTACTTCTTTTTAGGTAGCCCAAAGCAGAAGTTATTATTTGAAGTGCTTATTACAGTAGAATTGGTGGAAAAATATTCCCAGTGAGACCAATGGAATGGCTATTAAAAGAAAAAAACAACATTTCCTTTCACTGCATAATGCTGAGTTTTAAGCTAGGTGGAGCCACCTCTGAAACCTGTTTTGGTGAGGATCACCATGGAAATTGCAATGGTTTCCCTAATACTGTAACACATATTACAGGGAGATAAAGGAACTAATGCTTCATCTGCCTGTGATAGGTTTTATTTCTTTGATGCCAGATGAAAGGAGTCTCTTTGGCAGAGAAATGGTAATCTCTTGTTGCTGCACATATATCCAAACTGAAATTATGACACTTCTCTCTGCTTTCCCAAAACAAAGAAAAAATTCAGGAGCAATAGCAGGCAGTGCCTTGGAGTTTTTTACATGCTGGGCATCTGATTCTGCTTGTCACAGCAAAAACAGAGTCTGTTTAGCAGTAAGGAAAAACAACCAGAAACCCCCAATTCTTGTCCTCTCTGAAACCCCAGCAAAATTCCAGGAGGGAGCAGACAGGAGATCCATTATTGTATCTGTGCTGCTGAAAGAAACAGGCAGGAGCCTGGCACACAGACAGTGTGAAATCAGAACAAAAACAAATCTAATCAAACCTTCAGAATAAGTACCCAAGCCCAAGGAAAGCAAACCACCAGCTGATGTGCAGAGTGCAGGGGTGTGGGGGAGATCAGTCTGCTCCTTCTGCCCACCTCGTGCTGAGTGGCACGGGGGGGTCACACAGGGGCTGGGGGGCTGGGGGGGTGACTTCAATAATGCATTCACAGAGCATCAGAACTATTTTTTTGCTGCTCAGGCAGCTGGATGTTAACCAACCTATTAATATTTAGTTGATGAATATTTGCCCATACAGATGCTGTCATCGGTGTAAGTGCTGCAGCTTAAGTGGATAGCTTTTCTCTGTAGCCTATTGAATGCTGGAACGGCTGAGGAAAATAAGCATTTAAGGTGACAGTGAAAAAGCATCAGTGAGATTGGCCAAACACATTTCAGTGTGTTGCTGGTGGGTGGCGGAATGTGCCAGCTGTCCTCAGGTTTCCAAGATGACCTTACGGATGTGCTGGTGATGGACACCTTATTCCTTTTGAACAATAGCTCAGCCAGTGGCTGTGATGCTAGAGATCCACGCAGGAAGTGGAGATCTGAGTATAAAGAAAACATAGACAAGGCAGCAGTGTAAATGAGGCATGAGAAAGCACATTTCACAGAGACACAGCAAAAGATATGTGAGAAAACCTGTGCTTCAAAGGCAGACTTGCTAAACTAGGGTTGCTTGAGACAGGTCCTTGCTCTTCCAGAAAGTGTGAGACTGAATGGCAGGAATTCTTTAAACCCATTGCAAGGAGTTGTGGCATTGTTGGAATTACTTGTCATTCATGGTAGAGCAGCACTATCAATGCTAAAATTGAGAGTCTTTTGTACAAAGTGCCTCTGCTGAGTGCAAACGTCCTTGGTCTCGGAGCTTGCCCACTAACTAGAGACACCAGGTGCAGGGTTGGGAGGGAGGTGCATAAATCACAAGCAGAACAAACACGTTCATCTGAGCCAGAAGTCATGGGTTGAGAGATGTTTCCTCAGCTGTAAACAGGAAAGGTAAGGAGAAACATTCTTCGTGGGCAGAATTTTCCCTTTTCTTGGGAAAAGACAATTTCTTCTAGAGCAGATGTAGGGTGTTAAACACTGGGGTAATGCACTGGGGTCAGCGTGGCTCAGACACAGAAACAGTCACCCAGGCCTCCTGAGCTGCATGGTCACCTTTGTGTTGGCATGTTCACAGGAGTAACCTGTGCTGGGACTAAGTGGGGAGCCTCTGAGGAATGCTTCTGTGTACAGCAGCAGAAGGAAAATGAAATAAGTGTAGAATTTCTGTGCAATTCTTTTCTGGAATAGAGCTTTCTCTCAAGGCAACAGCTACTTTGGTAATCACCTTGATTCTGGAGAACTGGCTTCAGAATTTGCTTATTTGTTGATCTGATTTCTGTCCTTTCTTCAGGTTCACCAGATTTCCAAGTATTTTTGTTGTTGTTCCAAATCTGCAACTGTGACAGGATCCTCACCACTTTTATACACTTCCTCCTCCACTTTCTAGCATTTCATGCTTTCCTTCAGCACAAATCAGTCTTTGGGTTGTCATCTCTCGCAGCTCTGGGATGGAGAGATGAAACCAGAAGCTTCTGTAACTCCCTTAATCACTGCTGTATTTCATGAGGAGTAGAAAAAGGCATGGGGACAGCAACAAAAGAGGCTGGAAACTGCCTGGTGGAAAAGGGCCTGGGGCTGCTTGTGGACAGGTGGCTGGAGATGAGCCAGTGTGTGCTCCTGTGGCCAAGAAGGCCACCAGCGTCCTGGCTTGTATCAGCACTAGTGTGGCCAGCAGGACTAGAGCAGGGATTGTCCCCCTGGACTTGGCACTGGGGAGGCAGCCTCTTGAATCCTGGGGTCAGTTTTGGAACCCTCCCTCTAAGGACCTGGAGGGGCTGGAGCATGGCCAGAGAAGGGCAACGAAGCTGCTTGGGATGGGCCTAGAGCCCAAGTCTAGTGAAGAGCAGCTGAGGGTACTCTAGGTGGTCCTGCTCTGGCAGGGGGGTTGGACTAGATGATCTTTCGAGGTCCTTTCCAACCCCTATGATTCTATGATTCTGTGATTCTATGATGACCTGGGGGTGCTGAGCCTGGAGCAAAGGAGGCTCAGGGGAGACCTTCTGTCTCTCCACAGCTCACTGACAGGAGGCTGGCGCCAGGTGGGGGTCAAGCTCTTCTCCCAGGTAACAAACAACAAGAGAAGAGGAAATGGCTCAAGTTGTGCCAGGGGAGGTTGGGGTTGGACCTGATGAGCTATTTGTTCTCCACCAGGGTTGTCAAGCCTTGGCCCAGGCTGTCCAGGGCAGTGGTGGAGTCCCCACCCCTGGAGGGACTGAAAAGCTGCAGAGATGTGGTACCGAGGGACATGGTTTAATGGTGGGCCTGGAGACGTGGTGCTGAGGGACATGGGTTAGTGGTGACCTGGCAGTGCTGGAGGAGCAGTTGAATTTGTTCTTCAAGTTCTCTTCTAACGAAAACTATTCTATGATTCTGTAACAAAAAAGTTTCCTTTATATGCTTCCTACCTGCTTGCTGTTTCCTGCTCTATCCTTAAGAGATGCTAGGTGAGAGGAAAGGGGCCAGGGCACAGGATGCGTTCTGTCTTAACCCCCCTTCTTCTGATGGCAGCTTGTGTCCGGGACTGAGCCGAGTGCCCAGGACCTGAACTGCAGGCCCAGCCGGGTGTCTCCGTGGCCGGGGGGCCCTGGCC
>NW_008606842.1:0-29597 GCF_000691845.1 Merops nubicus
CTCTACGTGCCGGCCGGCGTGGCCGCAGGCGTGCGGGAAGGCCTCTGTTTTTTATGGCTTAGGGCTGACGCAGATGAATGTTTTGCAAGAAAAAGGGCAAGAAAAGAGTTCAGAAAGCAAGCGAACAGAGAAAACACCAGACATGCTACCGATGGAGGTGCAGGTTCTGGACGTTGTGAAGATGTTAGCATTAGCTTGTACTATCACACTTAGTTCTGACTAAAATATTATTTTTAGGCATTCAGATTTGTTGGATTTAAGTATCTAATCCTTTGTACAGCTTTTTATAATCTCATCTCAATTTAAAAAGGCAAACTGGAAATTTAGCCTGTCTAGATGACTAACCTGTTTAGATTCAGAAAAGTTCTTAATCCAGGTCACTATTTTGGTAGTGTTTGGTTTGACAGCCTAGATCTCCTAAATAGCGTTAGACAGCCACAATTCTCCTGCATTAGTACAATACTGCAGTCATTGTTAAAGCTGATATGGTCTCATTTGAAATGCATTTTATTAAAAGGACATGCAAACATTGATATTTGTCCTGTGCTAGCTTTTGGGTTTATAATAAAATACTGGTTTTCTTTTAAAACTCACGTGCTATCCTAGATAATTTCTGAGGTGTGATCATACTTAAGTTTATCTAATGTGAAAAAAAATCACAACCTTGTTAATTGCCATATGATAAAGTAAGCATTACAATTAGGATGCAGAAGTCCTGTATTAGATAAAAAAACTGAGAGCATGCTTTCTTGTAATTTTATTTTAAAAGTTAAATGCACTGAAATTAAATATTTTTTTTTTCTTAATGAGGATACAAGTTTCTATGTTCTCAGTACTGTATTCTTAAAATGGTGCTCTGAAATGTTATATAGAATTTTGAAGAGCTAGAGCTCAATTTTAGTAGTTGTTCACAGTTAGGCTGCTGTATGCTAATGCCATTTTTTTTTCCCTGAGGTTATGTCCTTCAAATTTAAGGCTGAAAATGAAAACGAATTAGTAGCTTGTAAATGGCTCAGGTTTTTTGCCACTTGCAACAGCATATAATTAGGGAAGTTGTAAAATGTTTTATTTTTTAAATAGATTGACAGAGATAACGATGATATCAGATTTAAATGAAAGGTCTGGGAACTGACCCTATCTGAAGAGAGGGGAGAAAAGGAACTTTTTTTCACTCTTGGGGAAACAAAGAGCCAGAGCTACAAAGCCAGTGATGATTTGTCATACTCGTGCAGTGAAGGTAAAGAACAGGAGCATGCAGCCCCATCGGAACAAGCAGTTGTAAGAAATCCCAAGAATCTAAAGTGTCAGATTTGTGCCCCACATCAGAGAAAAGGTAAAATGTTAATAATATTTGTATTGTATTTTTAGATAACATGTTAAATTAGATTTTTGAAGTGAGGTTGAAATTTTATATTAAATATTCACAGTGTTAATCTCTTAAATTAGGGTAAATCTAACATTCTGTGGAAATTTGGAAAAAGCCTGATGTGATAAAAGATACT
This sequence comes from Merops nubicus, assembly GCF_000691845.1. Classification (NCBI taxonomy): domain Eukaryota; kingdom Metazoa; phylum Chordata; class Aves; order Coraciiformes; family Meropidae; genus Merops; species Merops nubicus. The sequence continues at coordinate 1,503 of NW_008606842.1, forward strand.
TGCTAAGGCTGATGTCATCTGTGTTGTGTTCAGGAGAGCCATTTTAGATAGCATTTAGAAATTAATGGTCTTTGAAACAGAATGTGGTATTTTAAACCTCCAGGGAGATTTCAAAGTTAATATAATACAAATGCCTTTGAATAAAGCTAGTAATTTACTTAGTCTTTCTTCATTCCCTCACTCAGCTTCAAAATGTTCTTGTCTGGGGCTTTGTAGATGATCTTGGAGAGGTTCCAAGTTGCTGGCTCAGAGTAGTGGGCAAGTATCAATGCCTGCCAGCAAGGTGTCTCCCACAACCTAAGTAAAAGTAACAGAAGATGGCTGCTGTAAGATTTTAGGAATGTAAATATATGTTGCAGAAGTTAAGGACTGATTTAGAAGGGGATGGAGAAGCAACTGTTTCCTTAGAAACTGTGTGTGTGTACTGTAAAAGTTGGATGACATCAGTAATGTTGAAGAGACTGTGAACGTGTGTGTTGTATCTGGATATTAAGGTATGTTGGCTGAGGATGTTTAAAGTATGGATATTATAAAAATTGCTAATTTCCCTTGTTTTAGTTACTGCATTTATAGGGACCATGTTGGAGCAGCTTTAGCAGAGCTAACAATGTTCTCTTGTGCGAGCACGAATCCACAATGAATAAATAGCAATAAAGTGGTTTTGTTTGCTGTTACTGAAGTGTTAGCTGCACAGCTCTGTGTGGTGTAAAGCATTGTATAAAATACATTTTGGTCTCAGCATGAAAATCGTTACGGAGGGTGCACTTGGGAGCTGAGACAACTGTTCTGGAAAGGCTCTTCAAATATGACGTATTCGCCATTTCGCAGTTTCAGATCCTCAAAACTCCAAGTGTTGTACATTTACTCTTAACTTGTTAGGCTCAAAACAAATTCATTACTGCTGTGCCATGAACTTGGAAACGTTATATAATCTAGAAAACATAACTTTATTCTCTGACTTCTTCGAGGAACTGATCTTTTTTCCTCAAATTCAGCTAACAATTTTAAAGAGGCTTTTACATCCCGGTGTTTTTTACATAACACTTGATGGATTCAGGACTACCAGAAAGCTGAGAATAGCTCAACCTGCCATTGCTAAATCTTCGAACAAGCTTACTTAGTAGAAATGACACAGTTGTCATTATGAAGTGTTGCACAGGTTGAAAGTGCTTTGATGAACCATGTCTTAATGGTGCTATCAAGAGAGGAAGTTTCATCCTGTCTCAGAGGTGAGAACTAGGCTAGGAGTTAGGTTTCCTGGGATTAGGTTCTAAACAGTATCACTAACACACGGCACTATTTTTTGGACAAATTACTTATGTCTTAAATGGATACAAGAATTTCTGACAGTTTGATTTTTTATAATGCATTTTGAAGCTCTTTTATATGTAAGTATGAAGCAGTTTTACCCAAAGTAGAACAGCTATATTGAAATTGGTAGGTTTTTTAAAAAATAAAGTAATTATTTTGTGGCTTGTACAATCTAAATAGGTCTCTGTTCCCACAGGAGAAATATCAGTTTTCAGCTGTGGTTTGTGCACATTCACCTCACTCAGAATATCAAGCCTTGATCATCATGTGCAGACCCATTCTGATGAAAAACATCATGTGTGTCACCTCTGCGTTAAGGCTTTTCATACAACTACTCTCTTGCATAACCATCTGAATGTACATACAGGTGTCTAACATGTAAAAGTACTTAATTTTACATATTGTCTACAAAACTTAATTAACAGGCAAATGGCTTTGTCTTAGAGCTGTATTCTGTTACCATTTTGTACTCAGAAGTTTCTCCGATTTTGTTTTGAGTTCCACACTGCAAAGACATGGTCTGCAGTTAGTAACTCTCTTGTACTTATTAATTCATTTTGTTAAATACCGTTCTAAAAATTGTTTTCAATCAACTGAATACTGGCTTCAGTTCTGTCTGATTCCTACGTGCATAACAGAATTTTTTTGTGATGTTTTCATTTTGCTCTATAAGCATATGAAGTGAATTGGTAAATTGTGTTTTTAATAAACTTATGGTATATATAAAAATTCAGAGTCTCAGAAAAGGTTTTGTTAAAAAAATTGTGCATGTTGATTTAAGGCAGACCAATCATACTATTATGTTGTTAAATAAAATTCTAAACTTCTGCTTTTCCAGGGACAAGACCCTATAAATGCAGTGACGGTGATATGGCATTTGTGACCAGTGGTGAGCTCTCACGGCACAGGTGCTATAAGCACACTTTAGAGAAACCTTTCAAGTGTTCAATGTGTAAATATTTTAGTGTAGAAGTAAGTATAGCCTTTCTGAATCTTTTAAGAGGATTTGTGGGCTTTCACATACTATCTTTTTAATGTACTGTCAAGTTATAACATTTTTGCACAGATTTGAGAAATTTCTGCCAAATTGAGTCCTATCTGTGCATATATCATGGTGTCTGTATCATCCTTGGCCATTGTCAGATTTCTCTCTGAGATCAACTCAATACATCACAGAGGTAGTTGCAGAGGTCAAGCTACAGTATGAACACTCAGCTTGTGATGTGGATGTATATATATGCATTCCAGATTGGGAGGAATGGCCAAACTTGTGGTTGCTGTGATACTTGAATACAGTAAAGGTAGGGAGATGTGCTGGATGCCAGGAATCAGTGGCCCATGTACAATAACACTGAAGCAAAGACCACCAGGCTCTGCTGACGGGCTACCTGATGGGTTGAATTTGTTGTGTTACTGCAGTATTACTGCAAGAGAGCTGGTTCCTAAAACTTGATGGTGACATGCATTTAACTTGTATGCACATTTCTTCATCACCATCACTCCTCAAAACAGGAACAAGTAATCTGAATTCCTCGTATTCTTCATTTTGTCCATGTAGTAATATTTATAAATTAGTTGCTTCAGATTAGTGTTTGTACCATTATTTAGCATTTTTAAACTAGTTACATTTTAAGGATGCTTTGGTTTTTATTATACTAAAATTTCTGGTAGGCTATGTGTTTGTGTGAATGTGGATACCTGGATACCTGGTCTCCATTACATTCCATTTCATATACCATAGGACAGGACTGGCTAGTGTCTAAAATGAAGCTCATGTAGTGTGTGTATATGCTTGATGATTTTGTTTTTTGGTTTGTTTTTTTTTTTTTTTTTTTTACAGGATTGAAATTTTCTTAATCTAGAAATAAAAAAGTCAGAGACTGCCTAAGGGTTCACTTGGGAAAAAATAGGCTTTCACTCGTGCACCTGTGATTGAATCACAGTCACAGTTTAATAGATATTCAGTATCTAAATTTTTTATGTGCTGTATGCAGATCTAAAGCTGTAAGCAGGCCTGAATGTTATTGCATGCAGCTTGTCTTATTCATTAGATTTTTAACAGCTTGCAACTTTAAAAACCTTGTCAGTTTATATTAAAGTATTCTATTCTTTCCCTGGTTTCAGTACAGGAGTATTCAGTGCTTATTGCTGTTGCTGCACTCTCACTCATTGCTGTAAGCTTTACCTGAATGAGGAGAGCTGAAGGAGCCCCTAGTAATATCATTCGTGTCATTTGACTTTTGTATAGCAAAGATTTGCAATCACATTTTATTTTATTTAAGCAGATGGTGTTTAGATTTGACTGGATTTAGCAGTGAATTAATTAATTAATGTGTTTATAAATGAGGAACTGAACATTAGGTGAGTCCTAGTTACAGCTTGCATACCTACAATATTTATCTAGAACATATCACAAGAACAGTATAAAAAATGGAGAAGAAGTTAAAGTTTTGCAATGAAAGTGCTTCATTGAGACTTGAGTGTAAATAGAGACTTTGGTTAATAAGTTTGGTCTTTCATGGGTTTTCCTGAGTATTTTTAAAGAACATTGGCATATCCAAGCAGCCTGGAGGTAGTAGGTATCCCTTTCAGCTGATGTAAAATTCCAGCTTTTATATTCTTATTAGAAAATTTCTCCTTTTGTCAATGTTGACACTAAACATGGAAATTAGATCATCTGGGGAAAGAGTACAGAAATGTTACCTGAAACTGCAACAGGCTGATTGTACAGGAAAAAATACAAAAGGAGAGGCTGGGGGGAGGGAGAGTGCCAATTCTGGGATTGATGTAATATTTAAAATTGCAATAGATGTGTTTTGTAAAATTGCTTATATTTTAATAGATTATGTCTGTGATGTTAATGCAAAAAATGTCCAATTTTTATCTTAAGCAAGCAAGATGAAACGACATATTCACCCACACACAGGGGAGCATCCCTACGCCTGTGGCCTTTGCAGCTATGCCAGCAAAGACACATATAAGCTGAAAAGGCACGTGATAACTCATTCAGGTAGGACTCCATTGTGATGATCAAATCTATCTGCTTTGATCTAATTTTGGACTCTAGCACTTTTTTTTTTTTCGTTTGTGCTTTTGAGTAAAAACATGCCTGAAAACAAGTTTTAAATTTTCTGAATTTGGCTATTGGAAGTCTAACCTGTAGGGTGTTGTACTTCCTAGAGTTTTTGTATTAGAAATATATTTCATTTATGTGGTCTTGTTTTCTGTGGATCAAGTTGTCACTTCTATTTCTCAGTTAGTTAATTTTATATGGAGGTGTATCTGTCGGGAGAGTTTAAAATGTCTGTTCAAAACATGGACATCCTTGCAACCCCAAATAGCTAGTAACTAATTTGCTCAGCAGAGAATTAAATTGTTGGACCATCAAACACAATGTGTTCCAGCCATGGCTCTGTAACCTGCACTCCTTCTGAGGAGAGAACATCTCTCATATACATCAGGGTTTAACTTGGCTCATTTACACTATGTAATGTATTTTCTAACGAGTGTTTTAGTCTGAATTGGAGTGTGATACTGTGGTTTGAATAAAATCTTCCAAATATCCCTACTTACCATACATTGATTCATGTTTTGAAGCAATTTGGTACAGTTAAACTGAATCCTTTTTTGCTTAGAGTCAACCACAAGAATCAGGCCAGAAGAGTCCAAGAGCGTTACCAAGTACTGGGTGGGGAGTCCTCAGCAGTAGCTCTTTCTGTTTTGCTGGTTGTGTCAATTGCCAGTGTTGATATCATTGTTTATGATATTCACATCTGATGTGACTTTTGGGGAAAAGAAAGGCAAGAAAAGAATTTACTGCTTCTCTTCCACCGTTACCACTGGCTGATGTTGAATCACTTGTATCGTGGTGTTGTTACAGCTGTTAACTTTCTCTCCTTGCACATTTGAGTATAATTCTGCATTTTTATATATTAAATATTCAAGACAGAGTAGAAGATAATGAAAATAATTCCTGATTAATAGTTTAGAATTATATTCATGGCTTTATGCTTCATCAGTTTGACTTGCAGATTCTGGAAGTCACGTTTTTGCACTGTCAGCTCTGTAAACTCCTGTAAACTTGTTTCACCTTTTGTGCGTTGTCAGCCAATAGTTAACATTGGGTTGGTCTGTTGCTGTTAGAATATGGATATTGAGATCTGTGGCAATTTTGGAGTTCTATCAAATAAGTAAGAGTTCTAAGCATGCATGTTTCTTATAGGTGAAAAACCGTATGAATGTTATGTTTGCCAGACCAGATTCACTCAGAGTGGCACCATGAAAATCCATATGTTACAGAAGCATGGAGAAAATGTGTCCAAGTACAAGTGTCCACATTGTAATACCTTAATTATGAGAAAAAGTTACTTGGGTGAGTTTAAAGGAAAAAATTGAAAATTAAATATAGTGAATATTAGAAGTGAAATCTGTAAATTTTACTGCTTACAGTAGTGCCAAGTATGTTATGACTTTATAACATTATAGAATATGCCTGTGAAAAATGTATCCATTGTTTTACAGGTAAGTTCCTCCTGCAAGGAGATGTGGTGACATCTTGTGGTTGATGTTTTAATTCGTTTAAAATGAAAAGTAGAAAACATTTAGCCTTTCCCCCCCCTCCCCCTTGATACCTGTGTCATTGCAACTTGCTGTTTTTCAGTAAGAAGTTGCCACACAAAAACGTACGTCCAGGTTCTATTGAAAAGTTTTTTCTCAGAGCCACAGAAAATAGTCAGATCTGTGTAAAGTTATTTCAATTCTTGCATTCTGTTTCTTTCTCAGCTCTAGTTAAAATGTGAATACATGTCTAGGAATATGAGAAACTAGAATAGATTTCATGTTTTAGTCTATGGGGGCTTTTTGCATACACCAGATCAGTTTTTACATCTTAATCTAAAATTGTACTGCTTATAGTTGCTGAGCACATTGTCCTTGTAATTTAAAGAAATACATGTAATTGCATTAGTTAGTGAAGTGCAATTTAACTTTAAAGTTTGACTCATCAGTCCAGCAGACAATGGCTTTACTATGCTTCAAGCATTCAAAACTTTCAGAATTCTGCCATCAGTATCAAACAGTACTGATACACACCTTGATGCTGAAAGTATAAATTAACGTTATACTGAAAATATAAATTATATTTTTTCCTTGTACAAACAGTTCTTGAAATACAAGCCATCATGACTTTCTGGGAACTTGATCTACTAAATTTTTTAACTACTCTTTTGTACTGGTACTTGAAGCAAGTACGGTTCCTAGGTTGTCCCTATCCATACATTTCATATGAAAGTTCATCTTCTCTCCTAGGGAGAAAATGTTTATGTACAGGTGGGAGTTTTATTAACAAATGACTATTAGAAATATAGCATATTTAATGCATTTGAGGCAATATAGCTGACCAATAACAACAAAGCCTATATAAAATGTTAAGTTTCCAGAAATGGAGAAGCTATATTAAAAAATATTTAGACATACAAAGGTGCCTTTGACATGGGTTTATATTTTCAAATAAAGATCACATTGAAGTCTATTAAGTATTTGAGGGTAGAAATGGAATTGTTATTTACATATATACAGCTTTTTTGTTCATGTATTTTTGCACTTTTCATTTTATTACTGTAAATACTACTTTGGGTAGCATTTTCAAATGAATTTTTGTGGATAGACAAAAGCAGACCCTGCAGTTTCTGAAAGGGTTTGATTTTTAAATTCTTTCCACTGAAGTCATTAAGATTCAGGCTTATAACTTCTTCATTTATTTGGAAAGTTGCAACAACTTGCTGCAAGTTTAGTTATCTTAAAGTGATTTGAAAAATTGCCTGTTTAATGACTTTACTGCTACTGTAGAGTACTCTACAATGGATGCATTAGACAGGGCTATGCACAGTCTAACTCTTTTTCAAAATTGTAGAAGTAATGAATTTGCCATTAAAATTGCTTGCTTTTAATAACTGTTCAGGTGCCCACTTGCGAAACCTGCATTCCTACATGGCAGTGAAGTGCAGATACTGTGAAGCTGTTTTTCATGAGCGCTATTATTCAGCACAAGAAGACTCATAGAAATGAAAAAAAACTTCAACTGTGATCAGTGCAGCTACACATGTAAGCAGGTGTTTAAATTCACTGAAAAATTATTGCTTATTCAGTTGATGGTTTGGCAAGGTAGGGCTGACTTTGGGGTTATAATTAAGGAACATAAACTTTTGTGAACAGCAGTCTAACAAATAGTGTAGTTATATTTATTTGCAAGATAAATGGTTCACAAATAAAACAGTAAAATTGAAATGCTGCAAAGTCTGAGGCTCTTTTCTTGATAAATCTTTATGTTCAAGTACATGAACTGCTTAGAAGTATAAAGTAAGAGCATTCACTTTCAGTGACACCATGATGAGAAAAAAGTACTATATTTGCAACTTAAATGTGATTTTCAGCAGTATCCCAGAATAATTTCAGTCTCAACTGAAAATTTTATTGTAAAAAATACATTTAGAGTAGCATTGCTTTGATCTTGATGTGTCGGAAGGTACCGTTGCTCCATTCTGATTATTTTCTCTGCTAACCTTAACAAGGTTAGAAGGGAAACGTCTTTCCCAAACCTTCCATGTCGGATTAGTAACGACCTTCATAGTATCCTACTTCTGCTACATCATATTTTCAGGGTTGGTACTGATTTGTGCAAACCAGTATAGAAGTTACTGATGTTTACTACAGTAGTCTTCTTTTAAAAAGGCAGTAGGAGGTGTGAATTTTAAGACAAATTAAAGAACTTGGAAAGATAAGTGAAAGAGAGCCAGGACCAGTCCACCAAGGAAACTAAGAAATCGTTTTTGAATTCTTCAAAACCATATGCAGTGAGAACATATCTCTGGTTTGGGGTTAACTGCACACTTCTCAAGTAAATGTGACTTCTTTTCCACATACAGATTTTACATGTCAAACTTGATTGCTTATCCAGGAACCAGAAAAGTATAAATTTGATTTCATACCCACCAAATGGCAATGTTCCTTTAAAGCAGAATTTTAATATGTGTTCCGGAAAATCTTCAGAAGTTTTTGGAGGGTGTTAACTAAGTCAACCTTTCACTTAGTGTTTCAAAAGTTGTCTGTCAGAACCATATTTGGGGTCTGTGTGTTAAATTGCTTCATACATTAATATTTGATTCATATATTTATGCTTCATTATGTTAACAGAATAATATGCATAAGCATGCTGAAAACTGTGGATCAGTGAGGCCAGAAACTGCTACACCCAGAAAAAGAAGCAAGGGCAAAAATAAAACCCATGAGAACCTAAAGTGTGTTCAGCAAGAAGGCAATCAGCAAACAAGTTAGTATTTAATCATGTAAATTAGAATCAAGACTAAAAGGCTAAGGCAGAGAATCTCCCCTGTTGTTTAATTACTGTTTCACAATGAAGTGCTAATAATGGAAGAATGCTTCAGAGCAGTCTTTGATGTGTGTCAGAACTTCTGTCATCTGAGCTGGGTCATTGCTCAGGTGCCCATTCTGGGACCTCTGTTCCTCTGTCTTCCTGAAGTCCCTGCTTAGCAGTGCTTACAAATGTGTTTTCTTTTTTACAGGTTCCTTTGTCTTTAAAAAGGAGGATGAAACACATCATTACTGAGTGAGTTTTCTTAAAAGCTCATGATTTATAATATACTGTTTTAATACAGACCAGACTGAAAACTTTTCCATTTCAGAGCTCAGATTGCATGTTAATCACAAAAGATCTAGCACGTCATAATAAAGAATTTGTTCATCTTCTTTTTCTCATGTTTAGACCAGAGAGTGATCAAATAATAATAAAAAATGCTACTGATTTAAATAGTAGAGTCATTCTTCTATCATACTGCAGGCCAGTTTATAGAGCTTTTGGTTCAGCACATCTGTAACACTAGTGTTACTCATCGTGGGTAGATCTGGAGCACTGAGCGTTTGTTCTGTAAACTTCCAATATAAACCCAAAGGTGGTCCATAGTTTCTCTCTTCTCCTCTGCTTCTTCATCTGTTCTCATTAGGTTAAGGCTACCAGAAAGTGAGGGAGTTCAGGTTTTGGCAGACCAAAATGGTAGACTAATTTGTCAGGTGATGTCTTGTCAGTGAGAACTACACACTAACAAGCAAAGTGCCTTTTCTGTCTGGGTTATACTAGTACATTTCTGATGCAATCATTAAGTTTTGTATTATTTGCATCTCTAAAAACATAGGAAGTTTTGGTTGGTTTTTTTTTTTTTATTCTCTTAAATAGCCTGTCACTACATATGTGGTGACACCTTACAGTCTAAATTTGACCCAGAGGAGGTGTCTGCTCATTATTTCATTTATGTGCATGTCTGTTGCATTAGACAAAGCACAGTATACAATATTCGGCTATGTCAGGCCATGTCAGGAGCCCTGTATCCTCCTGCATCCTGCCTTGCCTTTGTCTGTTTGATGCAAAGCTTAATCTCTGCACTATTGCAGGGTAAGAGCTGTTTTTGTGTTTCTGAGGTCACTTTCAGGGCCATCAGGGCCTAAAGACTAGCTTTGCCTGACCAGAATATCGTGTCATGTTTTGCCCCTCTGCTTCCCAGGTGCTGTTTGAAACCCATAGTAGTCACACTGATAGGATTCTTCAGGTGAATTTTATGGAATAAGAGACAAGAACACATCTGAGGCCTAGCTGTCCTAAAACTTCACATTATGGTATATCAGACTGTGTCTGCGCTGATCTGTGGTCAGTGACATTGAGATGAAATTTGATATAGATGCAGAAATGTTGGGAGATTTCTGAATCTAATGAATATATATCAGCAGCTGAGTTTACATCAGTGTTGACACTTCTGTTTTCACTGGTAAGGCTGTAATGTTATGGTTAGAAATGTTACAGCTGCAGTGTTTATGTTTTTGCAATAATTAAATTTTGCTGTTTATTAATGTTTTGCTACGTTCAAACAATTTCTTGTCGGTATTTTGCAGACACCTTCATCTGTAAGGCTGATTTTCTAGAGCTGAGACAACGTGTCTTTAGATGTTGTTTGTGTAGATACTCAGTTCACTAATTAACTCACACAAATATTATAAATTTCTGTGCTGGTTCCAGAAGGTTTTTTCCCAAAGTTGGCATTTGCAAGCCTATGTCACTGTCCCCTTCTCGCACAACTTGTGGGGGACTGTGGGATTCTGTACGTGGCTTTACAAAGGAGTACTTGTGTGACTGGTGCTGTCAATGATTTGCTCTTACTGATATTTAAAAAAGAAAAGGCATGTATCTGAGACTAGAATTTCCAGTTAAATAATGCTTAGTTTTCTTCTAATAAGAGTACTGTGGGTACCACTTACTAACATAGCTTGAAATGTAATTGAACATAAAACGTATTCATTCTCCAAACGAACTGTAAGATAAAAGATACACTGTTTTTATATATTGGCAATATTTTCTCCACTATATTAAATGGCCTATTAGTTATATTTATTTAAATATTTCTTGTCTTTCTGGTAAATCACCATAATATTTAATTTTTTTTTTTGCAATGTTGACCTGGAATTGTTCTGAGATGTTTCTGCTGTGAGAAGCAGACATTGTACCAGTGAGATTGTTCCTGGTTTAGATGGACTAGAAACAGCAACTCCAACATAACAGAAACCAGAAATGACTGGTGAAATAATCCTCAACACGATGGACAAATAATGCAAGAGTAGATTCCGTTCTTCCTCGTTTTCACTGGTTGTAATTGACCAGTTCGAAGTGTGTAACTATGTTCAGCTAGAAAGCTAGAAAAGATGTTGGTTGAAAGTTGTTGAAGACCTTCTGTGTTCATTTTTCTTCTTGTTGCAATTTCTACTGTGGAACCTAAATAGTATTGCTGAAGTGTGAAAGATACAGGGAACCTTCACCTGTTCTACTACATAAGTGTAATAACAGAAAAAAGAAAAAAATAGCTAATTTCAGAGTAATTTATGGGAAAGTAGATAATTTTGTTTCACCTTGAATTCTGTTTATCTTCAGATGTATTCACAGTATTACATACTGATCTAAAGCTAATTTATTCCTAAATAGCTCTGTAGAATTGAGAGCTGCATGAACTTCAGTCAATTTGTACTTTCTTGAGGTGAGCATATGAAAGGCAGTAGTTTTTTAATACAAGGAACATTTACTAAATCTCCTTTCTACAAACACATTCATTTCTAATAGAATTTTCAATGCTAAAATACAATTCTGTGCTAAAAAAGTGTAGCAAAGTACTATGTCCTATACTTCTAATAATTACTTAATGTTATTAATTCCATTCTCTTTTCTCACTGGTTCTCAACAGATAAAATGTTATCTTCCTTTAGTTTTACATCAGCATGGAAAATAGTGGCAGAAGCAGATCCCTTACTTTTTGGCTTGTTAGAATACTAATTTCCTGCAAGCTTTGGGGTATGGTTTCACAGCTGGATACTACTGCCTGACCTGTCTTTTTCCCCAGGCATAATTTTCTTTTTTCCCTCTTCTTCCAGTTCTAGCACCCACATAGCTGTAGGGGGAGTACAATCAGCATGCAGATCTAATTAAAACCTAATCTTTTGTCTTAGTTTTGGTCAGATCAGTGAGCTGGACAGATGGAGCTGCATGACAAAAACGGAGCAGCAGCAGCAGCGTGTGCTGGTGTCAGGAGGTGTGCAGGACCAGCCCTTTCTGTCACCTCAAGCTCACTATAGTTTAAAGTGCAGGTGGTAGCTGCTTCCATCCCTCCTCCTTCCCCTTTAAATACCCTTCTCACAAGTGTTCCCGTGTAAAACTGTGATCAAACATGCAGCACTAGATCCAAAACACACCCCTGACTTTGTTTTTAATTAGGCCTTCAATAAAGCACACTTGTATTAACAAAGTTCATGTTTGTAGTACATCTAAGAATCAGAGAAATCTTAACTCAAATACAATTATCTAACTTTTTTTAGAAGTACTGATTTTACTGCTTGATTAGTAATTGAGTAATTACAGTAAGTAGTATTGATTTTTATGATTAGTTACAATGATCCCAATTCCCATTTATGTACTGTTCACTTTTTTTTTTCCATTTACAATTAATATTTGGAAGCCTGTTCATAAAATCTTAAATACTTCTAAAATATCCATCTTTAATGCTGCTGTTCTTCTGTTGCATTTCATTATAAATAAGTACTAGCATTACTGACCAATTTTAATAATATCAGGTCATGTAAACAAGTAAATAATTAAAATGCCAAACCCATATTCTAATTTTAAGATTAACATCTATGTTTAACTTGAATATGAATATAACAGAGAACCCAGCTAGTATAAAATAGTTTGGGTTTGCATGGGGAGCCAGCTGTGTGTGTTGCTGAAGCTGATGTGGTCAGGGGAAGGTTCTGCTGTGTGCTGTGCGTTCCAGATGAGCTGCAGTCTGAGATCTTAAGAAAAGCTTATTTTCATCTTATGATGAAAGCTTATTTTTTTCCCAGTTAGTACATTAAATGAACAGCTTTATCCTGTACCTGATAACATGTCTACATCCTGTTCTACTAGGACAATCTTTTAATTTGACAGCTGTCCTGCAGTCAATAAGACCCAAACCAGTGGCATGCTGGAGGGAGCTGTTACTGTCATGCAGTGTCTGCAGTATCTACGTGGACGTGACCAGGAGATAAGGGTGTCAGTATTAGTGAGTGCTACTTGCTGTCTCACAGGAGTAAATGATCCAGCTTTAGAATATAGACCACTCTGTGCTAAAGGGCCTCATCAAGACCTTAATCAGCTCAAATACGTGAACAGGAACTATCAAATGTAGTAGAAACATTCAGTTTCATAATGCCTGTTCTTAGCAATCACTGAGTAGTCAGTGTATTTGAATTTATCAGAATTACTCATTGGCTTTGTCCTCCTCCTGTTATAATAGTGGTATTTCAGTGTTTAATAACGAACCATAATTATTGTTTTGTGTCCAGTTTCATAATGGTAATATTTATCCAGTTTTAGTAAGCTACTGATTTGTTCTCTCTGCCTTGTCAATAACAGGACTTAAGAATACTTTTGTCCAGGATAATTGCTTAAATAATATTGTTGACTTCATTCTTGTGGTGTTTCCATTTGTGTCATAAATTCTAAGCAACAGATGTCTTTGTTAAAATTCATTTTAGAAGTTTTATTAATTACTTGATCAATTTTCTGAATGTATGTTGTTCATTTGGATTGTTGTTAATAACAAAGCTGACTCATTTTGTGCTGACATCTGAAAAATCACACTACCTAAAGTGGAATATGAATGTAATAATAAAAGATCTTGTTATCTCTGAATTTGCAAAATGGTGATTATTTAAGCAGTTAGAAGCTAGAAACATGTCCTTTTGAAATCAAGAAGGAATGCTTTGACCTCTTCAGGAGCCAGTCTTCATGGTCTCGTGCTTTTTAACTGCAGTGGTTGTCCTTTGTGATCAAGGATTTGCATCACTATGGCTTTCAGATGTTTATTTTACAAAGCTAATTTAATTTAATGATATTATTCATATATTTTACAAAGCTAGTTTAATTTATTGATATTATTCATATATTTTAAAAGCATACATATGGATTAATATCTTTTATTCTGAACAGATGCCAGCTTTAAAATATTTTAATTTAGTTATTATGGAGGAGTTGTTAAATACACAGGAATAATTCGTGTCATGAAACAGATACTACTAAAGTATTCTATAGTATTCTTTAACAGATAATTCAACTATTTGGAAAAGAAGGTTTCTCCATGAGAGGAAACACGCATTCTGAGTTTCCTCTGCAAGCAGAAACTGTCTATGCTTTAAATAGTTCGTGTGTGAGGAAAAGTACAGTTTCTGCACAGGCACATAACACATCACACCCAGCAGATAAAAGCAGAGAAAGAGTGAAGAGAGCACTCTGGAGACTTCTGTATTACGTGTGGTCCATGATGCAACTGAGACCGTGAAGCACAGAAACTCCAACGATGCCAACGCGTGGCGTATGATGCTGCAGCAGTAAGTACGCTCTGATGTATCGGCTAGAGTGAATTGTCTCCTGAAACTCTGAAAAATCGTTCCCCAAAAATCCTAGAATCTGCCGAGGACGTGAGGAAAAGCAGCGGTTGTCAGCAGGAGCAGGGCTCAGTGGGACCGAGCGCGTCCACGGCAGCGTGCGCTGGGAGTTGCGGGCGGTGACTGGAGGAGCTGCCCGTAGGTGGCACTGTACGTTCACATCTAGCTACCCAGGCAGCGGGACAAGTGCTGCGCGTCAAAGGTGCCTCCATTTTTTCCATCTTAGTTTTGAATTGATAAGGTCATATGCTGATGATTTCATTGTGTCAAGGCTGTATAAAAAGAGTTCTTTGTCGCGTTTTTCCTTAGCAGACTAATAACTCCTAGTGTCCCTACAAAGTGTAGTCACCACTACCAGCACGCGTGGGCTGTGCGTACCTGTCTGTCTTCTGCTGAAGCATGGCTGTACTGGGACTGGGCTGCCTTGCTGCTGAGACGGATGTTGGCACCCAGTGCAGCTGGCAGAGCCCCACAGCTGGCACAGCCCACCGCTGGCACAGCCCCAGCTGCCCGGCCGGTCCCTCCGTGTTCATGGACTGCGGTGCCTGACCAACGTGCCCCTGCTGTGTTTGCTGTCTGTGCCGGCTGACTTGGCCAAGCTGGCTCTCTGAAAGGCCAGGTGAGTGCCACCAATGCAAGGGACATGTAGGGACTGTGCACTAGGAGCATGTTAATATATTTGCTGTGGCAGATAAATAAATCTAACGTATTATGTAAAACGATTGTTTCATGATAATTTAAGCTGTTTATCTAAGTCTTTGGTGGAAGATATTTTTAGAGCTTTTAACAAGCCACAGATTTCTTAGACAAATTTTAAAAGTTCTTTAAAGTGAGGTGAAGTGTTCACACAGGCCATGAGGAGTGATCTGGCACTTCATAAAAGGGTGAATTTGTCCACTCCTTTAGATTTCTTTTGTATTTTCTCAAAGTTAACCTTTGACACACCAGTGTGGAAATAGTGCACAGTCAGTGTCGTCACAAAGACTCAGTCTTTTCTCTGCATGCTGTGATGCAAGATTTTACCATGAGATGATCTTTGCTCATTGTCTAAGCATTACTCTGGTAGAGTAGATGATGAAATAGTGAATTTCCAGTTGATTCCTTTTTTTCATGAACATTCCAAGGAATTTTCTTGAACTGTTGTCTTTTAAGTTCCTTCCATCCTCTTCTTCGTCTCCAAACTAATCTTCGAAATCATTTTGCTGATTACTGGGTCTGCATTAGGGAAACATGTATGCTGTCTGCAGGTACCTCTACTGAAGATCTTTGCCACAATTACTTTTTTGTTAGTTAAAATTAATTTGTTTATTTATCAATCTCACAGCTATGCTGCAAAGATAACTGACAAAAAGTTAATAGAGAGAAATTTAACTCCTGTTGTGAGGAAGCCCAGCTTCCTTTCAGCCAGAGCTGTGGTATCTCCATTGTACAGATGAGAAAGATGACACACAGAACAAAACTCATCTCTGACTTAATCCTTTTGCCTTCAGGAGCAATGAAGCCCACTGATGATGCAACATGCTGCTGATTATTACAAGTTTAATCTCACTGAACTAGAAATAGAAACGTGGGGTGTTGCAGCACGTAATGATTAAGTTACATTAGCAGGAGGTGGTGAGAAAATGGGCAAGGGCCTAAAGAAATTAAGCCACTGTTGTTAATCACTTCCAGAGACGTTAAACTCTAAATATTAGAACTAAAATAACATTTGTAACTTTGTAAAGGTCAGCCCTTAAGATGATATAAAGGCACTATGGCAGCATGAGTAAGAGCCATGGGCGTGAGTGGTGGTACAGCATCATCTCACAAGGAGGACATACAGAGAGAGTTCCATCAGGTCATAACTGGAAGGTTCATAAAGGAGACACAGATGCCATAGTCTTAAGGCCTTTCTAAAGCAGGAAAGTAAAATGAGTAACATTTTCCTCTGACACAAATAGAAGCCCCTTTTGCCATCCTTCCCACTGAATGGAAGTAAGCTCACTCTCTGCGGGTGCTGATGGGGACTGAATTACAGCTGACAATGTTATATGTGGTTCTAACAGTAACTTCCACTTGCACAGTTTAATATCTAGTTTTTGTTTTGTTTAAGAGACTGAATGTGCATTTGAAAGCAATTTACATTAATAGAGCATGTCTTCAGGCAAACATCATTCCCTGTTGTGCTTTTAAACAGCTTGGTTATTGTTAGAAGTTAGTCACTGAAACCGTCAGACTTTCTGGTGTGATGGGTGTGTGATCATTACAAAATGGTAAAGAATCTTCTGACAGTTTGGGTTCAATCTGTTTCCACTTTGACAGTGAAGAATTTTGTTTGTTTCTTCTTTGGTAGTTGACTGTTTGAGTTACCTCTGTAAATGGTTTTATTTTTAGCTTTGTTTTTTTTCCCAGATTCAGTCTATTATTGGTTTTATCCTTGCCCTATCCATATAACAACATTTGCAGCTAATGGGAGGAATGCAAAGAAGAAGTGACATTGCTGCTTGCTTTGACAAGAAAAAGCCTTGTTTTTATTACCACCTAATCAAATAGTAGGTAGCAGCTAATGATGATCATAATTAAGCCTTGGTACTGTCACTCTTTTTCTGGAAGAACTGTAAGCTGAGAGAAATCAGCTTCTTTTAAGGCAAAGGTGATTTTTCATTGTTCCATTCTAGTAACTCAGCTGTTTCACTGTCAAGCAAATATTATGATAGTTACTTTCCCACCCTTTTTTAAATGTCCTGCTCTTTGAGCAGAGTTATTTAGCCTTTCATCATTCAGCACTACTGGCTGTGAATTGAAATAGCTTAGTTTTGAATGGGCTGTATTCTCTAGCCAATGCCCTGCAACAAAACTTTTGCAGGAGTTCTGCTTCAATAAGTGACTATAAATGTCATAATAGTGTTAATGTAAGACTATGCTCCCTCTCTGCATAGGTCAAAGTTTACAGTAAACCCATGTAGTTCAATGACTACGTGGTGGTGAGATGGAAGCTGAGACATCCGAGCTTCCTTTTAGGGCTAACTTCCAAAAAGTGATGCATAACCAGCGCAAATCCCACTGATAACCGAGGTACTCGGCATCTTCTAAGATGAGGCAATGCATCTGCACTTTGCATGCAAAAGGAGTTTTTTTCTCAGAGGAGGGCAGAAGTGTGTGGGGGTGCAAGCTCGGCGGGGCAGAGGAGCAGCCCAGCAGTGAGCTGCTGCTCGTTCCACCTTGCCCCTCCGCCTGGCAGATGGGAGGGCACACACATGGGCAGGCAGCCTGGCCTGACAGCAGAGCTCTCTCTTTCTCAGAAGCAGATGATTGAATAGAAACAATACGTTGCTTTCCACGTTTGATGATGAAGACTGACAGTTTATATGAGACGAGTCAAAGGTTACTGATGAGAAGATCCATCCAGATAATTGCTGTAATTGCACCCTGAGGATGCAGCTCCTATCACAAAGCATTAGGCAGTGATTGTGTTTGTAAATATATACTTGGCAGTGAACTTCATCCTATGTCTTAAATCAAGAAAGTTCCTTTCTGAGATATAAATGGAGCAAATTCTCTTGACTTTTTCATAATCGAGCTATGTTTTCTTCTGTCAGCAGGTGAATAGGAAATTAGTCCCATTCTGAAACAGAGTAGTTATGATTTAAACATAAAAACACTGCTCAGTGTTAAAACCTTTGGTGAATACACTAGCTGTTGTTATTTCACAACAAATGCCAACAAGCAGCATGAATGAATGAATGAATATACATAATTTATGATACTTAACTTGAAAGTGCATCTTTTCCTCACAATGACTGGTTTGCTTTTCTTGAGTTTATCCATTGATTTCTTTACAATTTAGTACAAAAAGCTTTTATCTCAGAGCGTGAACAGTTGCAGACAGGGCACAAGCAGCACCCCTGCCACAAAATTAGCTCTTTATTCCACCCCTTCACAGGGCACAGAAATCAACAATGCTAAAGCACTAGGATGAGGATTCATATTGGGGAATGAGAGGCAATGAAAGCACATGAATTTCTCAGCATATCAGTGGCTGATATTTAAATAAATAGTCAACTGCTAGCTATAACTCAAAAATGAGTCTCATAACAGGTAGGTAGCAATTTTTGATATTGTGGCCCTAGCTTCTTAGACTAGATTGTAAAGGAGAGGAAAGTGAAACCATTCGGATTTTCTAGAAAACACATAAATAATGTTAAAGGTATTTTTATGTCTCAAAATGCGTTAAAATATAAATGTAACTTCCAGAAGCATTAATAACTTCTGTGGCAGGAGTGGGTGGTGCTCTGGTACCCAATGGTGTTTCCAGTTGAAGAGCATCTTGTGTGCTCCAGCCTGTTTGTGAGTGCACTTGATGTGAAGGCAAGCCTGAATTTGAGAACAGCCCCTGTTTAATGGATGTAGACAAAGCTGCTTCACGTAATGCCCACTGAAATAATTGATTGGAGATTATTTTTTTTATGTATTTTTCAGAGTTCAGGTGGTTCTGTGGTTATTTATGAAACCAGTAAAAGTCCTTCTAAGGCTTTGAAAGAATGAGATTCATGATCAAATCCTATTCTTAGAAACTTAATTTTTTTTTTCAAGTGATCTGACTTGAGAAAATATATTTTTCCTGAATACATGTGTGCTGTTGCTTAATAAAGAAGTAGCTGGCATGAGTGCTGCATGATAGACAGACAATTAGCAAGGCAGTGAAGAAATGATGAAATTGGTTCTAGTCTAGCCCATGTTCCCTGGGACATGTATCTAGCCTGGGAATCAGCACAAGCTGGGCACATAAGTATATTTATTTACATTTACCGTTAGGCTTAGCTGTTAGGAATGTCTTTTCCTTTTAAATATGACTCATTTTTTATGACTACGCCCTTAGAAACTGTAAACAGTATTGATCACTGACTGCAGTCTGCTCCTTGCAGTGTAAGACTTTTCAGATGAACTCTTCTGAGCTTATATTCATTCCTTACAAAAGATACAAAACCAATGACATCATTTATGCTTCTCTGTAATGTTACAAAACAAAGCCAGTTTCATGCTTCTCACTGGGCAGGACTAAAATCCGAGAGCTTTGTGGTTGCACTGCTGAGTGAAACTGAGGAAATAAGTAACACCATTATCTATCAGTCCAGCGCTTGGTACTTTGGGCTTAATTACAGGAATGAGAAAGCTTAAACAGAGGTTGTGTTCCCTAAAAAGAAGCTAAATTGGCAGGAACTATGTCAGATACAAAGAATTAGGTATTTTTTTTTCCCGTGGACAACAGTTTGTATTTGAATGTTGTGAATACCACAGAATACTTCCTCTTTTAATAGAGTATTTCTTTGTCCATAGGGGAATTTTTCTTCTTATTTATCAGAGGTCCAAGGGATGAGCAGCAAAGTATTTGTTCTTGAAAGAAGTTGTGGTGTTTGTTTTCTAACAAAACTGCATAAAGAATCCTGACCAGCCAAGCCTTAGTGAGAAAGGTAAGGAAGCATTCAACATTACGTATGAACGTATGTTTATTAACAGCCGTTCACATTTGCCATCAGGCTGTGTGTTCCATATATCACTTTTCTATGGTTACCAGAAGCTGACAGAATAAAGAAGTGCAGGGCAACCTTGCACTGCTTTAAACAAAGACTTGTTCCTCCCCAATGCCCTCTGGGGCTGGTTTGCATGTCGAGGCTTGTTCCTTTCCTACCAACACTTCTACAAAGGTTTTTCTGAAAACCGCTTTTGGTTTTTTTTGATCTGCTGTTATTTCCCTCCTCACAGATTTTTCTGCTCACACTCCAAGAAAGTCTGATAGGAAAGGCAAGTACCTGTCTCTAAAGTACATGCCAGCAGGGGTTTTGTAATGATAAAACTTTGTTCTCACATGACAATTTATTCAGTCAAGTTTCTTTTCTGTTCAGTTAAATTGCTGTGAGATTTTTCACACTGATAAAGGCTGCACTATCAGAGATTTAGTGGTTTACATCATGTCATTCTCATGCAAGTACTGATTAAAACCTGTCTTTTCCATTAGTAACATAGTCATAAGAAAAACAGTGCTAACATAGATCAACATGTTTAGATTAGTACCAGTTGTTATATGGGTTTCAGATTCATTTAGCACAGTAGAATATGCATACAGTTTGTAAAATTCAATTATTCTCTGCTTATATTGGTAGAAATGTTTTTTAAATAGTGATTTTATAGTTCAGAATAGAATACGATATTTTTAAAATATTAGTTCAATAATAGAAGAACAGTCTGATATTACCATCATTTAGTTTATGCATCTTACCACTTAGACAGCAAAATGTATGACTACTTCATGCCCACCATATATGTTGACATTTAATTATATTAAATATATTATAATATGTAGTGGCTATAATTCAAACATACTCTTAGAGGTCTCCCCAAAGCTCTTGCTCGTGGGAAACTAACAGACTTACACCAAACATATCTGTTGCTACTAAAAGCTATTTAATGAGGGACTTGGAAAAAATCTTCTTGAAATACGGAACTGCAAAAATTGGAGACTGTCTTCTTGAGACAGCTGCTGCACAGGAGCTCTGGCAGCTATTTTTGCTGGGAATTCTTTGGGTAGAAGACAAACATGGTCAAATTAGCTAGAATGCTGGAAGTTCAGTCAAGGATACTGCCTTAAATAGTTCACCCAGAAAAGGACAAAGCTTTCTTAGGGCAACCCCTTCAGAATTCCAATTGCAATAACAATTTTTGATAAGTAAATATAAAGTATAATCATTTTTCTGTGGTTTTATTTCACAACAGATTATTGGAATGTTCTGAGGTCAAATTCATCCCTCTTAACTATGGAAACCTCACTAATGTAAAAATATATGATATATGGCTGAGATTTGATTAATATTGTTGTTTTCCTATGGCAGGTTATATTTTTTCTATTCATTGCAATAGGTCACATAGCTGGAAAAAAAGGATTATAAGATGCTAAAATCTAAAGGAAAGTGAGTTCATTATTTGGCTTCTTTTACTGTGTCATAGTTTTTACTTCTTGCCAAATACCTGCTATTTGACCCTCTGGGCTATGATAATATTGACATAAAGGAGATTATCTTCCAATGTAGGAATAAAATATTTACTCATAAATATTTTTGTATTCGTTCTTGTTTGGCTGTGGGGAAAACAGGGAGGAGTGAGACTGCAGGGCAAGCTGCAAAACAAGAAAGTGTTGAAGCTTTCTGTAGATGCTGCTTTCTGTAGCTTTTCCTGTAGATGTAGGCCCTCGTTCATTAACAGTTCAAGCTTGTTCAGGAGGCCACAGAAGTTGGCTTCAACATTTACCTGTGCTAGGGTCAAAGGAGTATTTCTAGAGGACAGCAGCAACCTGGAGGATTTCAAGATGTGATTGGACAGGGTGCCAAGGGAATCTAGGCTCCCTTCCCCTTGGAAGGCTGGACCAGCTGGTGGTTCGAGGTCTCTTCCAAGCTGGGCGGCTCTGTGATGCTATGGTTCATTTTTGCTTCTCCAGGACAGTCTAGTGCTTTTTGATGTGCTGCTTGGTGTTACAATTAAAAGCTTATCAGAGCTTGGTTTTAGAAGCTTCTGACAGCTGGCTAGAGGTGGCGAGTGTGAGCGAGGCTGGACAAAGCCTTCTGTTGCCAGGGAATTCATGTAGGCTGGGCTTGAGACAGGTATGTGATGGCAGGCAAAGTGCTGACCCCTCTTTTTCAGCCCTCAGATGTGACACTTAATTTTGGTCTGCTGGCTGCCATTAGGCTTTATCATTTTGGATCAAATTTGGAGGGGAAAATCAGCATGCCTGATGCTGGGCATCCCAGTTCTTTTCTTCTGGTGCCTTTCTCAGGTGAAATAGTCACCTACCACCCCATCTTCTGGCTCAGATATTCCACATGAGCTTGCCCCTGGTTCTCACATACATGTTTCCTGCTGCACCACTGTTACAGCCAGCTGATACATACCTGGCACGGCGAATATTCACCCTTTTGCCTGATTATTCCTGTTCACTCATCCTAAATGCCTTCAACTGCCACAAAAGCTTTATGGAAAATCCAGTCACTCCCAAAATGCCATATGTGTGGGTGCAACCCCCCATCTGCTAATTAACATTTGCAGGCACAGACCAGTTCCTAATCATGCGGGTAGGCAGTGGCTGTACTCAACCCACTTGTATAAAAGAGTAATTTTCAAATGCCAAAAGTAGAAACAACTCTGTGGATCATTCTTTGTGACCCGTTTGCAAACAGCCCCTCACTGTGGTTTTAAGTTGCTCTCAGCAAAGGGTTAACACGGGCTTTGCACAGCCAGCCCCTTACTGCCTCTGCTAGAAACATTAATTATAGAGAGCCCGAAGGATTCAGAGCAGCTAAAAAGGCTGAGTAGTATTTAAAACCAAGACAGTCAAATAACCAGTTGGATTTGATCTCTAATAAATTACTATGTTCTGGTGATAAAATTCAGCAAGTGTGTGACAGTCAGATGGGGAGGCTGGCCACAGAAGTTTTAAAAATAAATAGTCTTAAATTGCAGGGAATTGCAGCAAGCAGCTCCTTGGAGTTCTTTTTCTCCTGCATTGTGTGTCGGAGAAGACAGGCAGCCTGCTGGCAAGCTTCTGACCTTTTGTGTGCGAAATGAATATGCAGGTGCACTCGTGTGAACATACAACGGGTGACAGTGACTTTCAGCTGCAGGGCTGAGGCCCCACGGGGCTGCCAGGGGTGCTCTGGATTAGCCCCATTAAACTTGAGATCAACACAGTGAGATCCTATGTCTAGAAAGCATCATAGTGTGTGTGTTTTCTACCTTTATTCTTGTATCCAAAACCTGTAGATCAGCTGATGGAAGACTTGGTTTAAATTGTCTTGCTGATAATTAATCTGATTCTCTTATTGCCCTATTAGTATTTCAGTCTGGAGTAACACTTCTCACGGCAGTTGAGTTTAGCTCAGTTACATTGCTGCAGACATGATCTAACCCAGTTCCTTGTGTGAAAGGAAATCCATACCTGCATGGTATGGATGGTGACTTCTTAGTTTAATTGTATTTGAAGAAAACCAGGACAAATTTATGCCAAGACATTTTAAAGCTCCTTTTACCACAGTATCTAAGAGCTTGTAACCTTTCACGTGCTTTTCATTAAAAAAAAGAAGACAAAACCCAAAACCCCACCCTGTGAAACTGGGGAAACATTATTGCTTGTGTGTGTGTGTGGTTTTGGAGCTGATGCAGTAAAAGACTGACTTACTATCTAGAAGAGTTTATGGGAGAAGAAGCCATGCCAAGCTGTAGGATGACGCAGCAGCATTTTTTCTCATGAAATCTTCATAAGGCAAGCAAAATATAGAGATATATTTGAGGGTAAAAAAAAGGGTTGGCTGTTACTATGATGTTTCCCTGTTCTCCTTAGTTTCACGTGAGGTTCTTTCTGCATGGAGGATTAACTTTTGTCTCATTTTTCCTTTGTAGCATCAGTGTTGTTTGGCCCATCCTAATTGTCAGCTGTCTCTTTTTTAAGTAAAGGATATAATGCTTCCCCCCTACCCCCAAAAGAAGTTTTAAAGAGAAAACTATACCAAGCTAAACAAATGTGTTGTGTGTAGCTTGTATTACTACATTCTGCACCTTAGAGAAACATTAGTTGCTTGATTCTAAACAATTTATGTCTCAGAGGAAGAAATCTTCTCAGATAAGCTGTTACAAACACAAGCATTTTAAAGACGTGCTAGTTACTTAAATGAAGTAGTAGTTCCATAATTTATGTAACACAAAAGAATATATATAAATTGGTCATGGTTTCTAAAATTCTTTGCTAGTACATATCAATAAAGTAGATTTTAAGCATGGTCCTTTAAAAGAAAGGGCAAGTAACTGTATTTTACATTGTTAGAATTAATATAAGAGTTTCAAGCACTTCAGCAGAATAAGCATGAAGGATGGATTTTTAATGTATCCTTGTTTTAAAGGTGAGTTGGTAAGCATTTTTGGAAGTTTTTTTTATGACGTATTTTTACTCCTTATAGCAAAAGAAGAAAGACCAAAGGGTTTTTCATGTTCTCTTTTTTTCCCTCATCCTTTTAGAAATTCAAGCTTCGGTCCCAATGGGGGATGGGGGGGTGGAATGTAGGAGAAAAAAAACTGTCTGTATGAGAATAGACAAACCGTAATTGTGAGCATATTTTATTAGCATACCTTTTAATTTTCTATGCCACAGTATGTTATTTTTAATTGTTCATAGTTTTAATGTTATGAAGATTTTTTATGTAATGGTCCTGAACAAACTCTGCAAATTACATATGGGAAGTCTTGAAAGCAGCTGGTTTCTGCAAATATATTTGAGCTTTCTCCAGACGTCTTGCTTTTGCTTGACTTTTTAAGACCAAGCTTCTACCAGTGAAGAAGCAGAGTGTGCCACCTCTGCCTGTCCTGGTTAAGGGAAGTAGATCAGAGAGCAGTTCAGTTGGCTGCACCCAAGATGGACCAGGCAGTGCCTGAGCTGGTAGATTCCAAGAGATGCACAAATTTGATCATGGGATGAAAAAATACTGGTGAACTGTGGCAAGGGTCTGCATTCAGAGGTTTATTTTTTTCTGGCTTTCTAACAAATTGAGGAGTGATGTCGTTACCGACACCCGATCCCCGGGATCTCTGCCACCCAACCTCTGCCGTTGGGTACCATCACAGACACAGGCTTCAATATGAAGGATGCTGCAAATGGCGTTTATTGCGTCGCTGCAATTGCTTATATAGCACAAGCCACACCCACAAGGCCCCTCGTGGGCAGTCTGAGCTTTCCATTACATCGCGAGATCTTCCGCACGCCGATCCCTGCCTAGGGCGGGCTCTGCTCACCACAACAGAGTGACACCTCTTAGTGTCCCTTTTTCAGCTTTTTCTTGGGAGCCCTTTATGTGTGCAAACCTGTTGGGTTATATCCAAGTTCCTAAAACCACTTAGTAAATAAGAATGAGAAGTGACCAATTTTAAGTGTAATAAGGTGCTATAAAGAGAAGGGTGACAGTGACATTGGGAATGTTAACACTGCAGTGGCTGGGGAAACATACTCTCAACTCTCCCTCTGCAACAGAAGTGACAAGAGTCCTAGGTCTCTCTGGAGAAAAGAAGTTGCTCCACTCAGTCAGTTTTTATCAGATTAATATTCATATAAAAAAAAAAACAAAAAAAAAAAAAAAACCAAAAAAAAAAAACACCAAACATGAAGAGTTCCAGTCATTGATTTCTCAGAGTTTAATGTTGTTACTGGTTCAGTGTTTGACAGTGGTTCAGCTGTGAAAAATCACCAGTTTCCACCATGGAAGAAAAAAAAAAAAAACACACTGTCCCAAACACTGCCTTGTCTTTAGAAGTCATTGAGGAATAAGTAAGAAACTTACACAGGGGATTATGAATTTGAAGTTTTATCTACTGATAGATCCCATTTAGAACCAATTTGAATTTCCATATTCTTATCAAAATATTGTTTTGAAAAACTAAAGGATACATTTTTGGAAGCTTAAATTTGTATTCTTGTCTAGGTTTTCCAGTTAAAACCAGTTCTAGCAATTATCTGCTGGTGGCACCATTACACCAGAAGAATTTAATGTCCAGGTCTGAAACAGAAAAATGTCACAATTACACCTTTCAGTAGGATTTAATGGGGGGGAAGTGTTGGGTTTTTTTTTAATTTCTTCATAGTTTGATGTCAGTTGTTGACTATTCAGCTTGTCTGTTCTTCTCAACAACAGATGTTATTGAAACAGGTGATTGCAGCAGATTTTGTGCTGAGTATGCCAACAAGACTCAAACGGGTAGTAAGGAAAGGAGGAACAAACACTTATGGAGCTGAATATAGGTACTGAGATTTTTATATGAGATACATGTAATGTAATTTTTACATGAGATACATCTACGTAGCTGAAGTCTGGTAAGAGGTAATGCCTTCAGATTCTGTCCGTCAGAACAAGACTCATTCTTTTAGATTCAGCAGAGTTTCAGGGTTGACCATAGTCTACACCAGTGAGCTTTAGAGAGGACCTGGTCAGACAAAGAACTGCAGCACTCATCAAAAAAAGGTCCATATCCAAGGCAGCTGGAAAGAGGAGCAGTAGCAGCTGGCAAGGCTTTGACTATCTCTACCCATATGTTCAGATTGTTTGCCTTAGAGCTTCCAGAGTGGTTAACTCTGAAAGCAGCACTCACTCAGCACACCCTTTAGACAGCAGCAGAGCCTGGACCCTGTCCTCACTAACAAAGCCTCCTGCTGATACGTGTTTTGATGCCATGGGGCCTTTGTGAGGGACTTTTAAAGAAACGAGCTTAATAAGGAACCTAATGATGTAACGGGGAAGGAAATTGTTGGGCAGTGTCACTTAAAGCAAGTGATCCCTTATGCAATCATACTCTGGTACTTTTACTGCATTAGAAGTATTTATACATCAAGGTTTGGTTGGGGTTTGGTTTTGTTTTTTTCTTCCAGGATTCTTGGCTAAATAAATGAATTTGGAACTTGATCCATCTTTGAATGCTGATGATTATTCTCTGGTACTTAGCTTTTCTATGTGGGTGGGATCAAGGCCCTTGATCTTATATCTCCCCCTGAAATTTTGACAAGGGTTTGGTTTTTGGTATGAGCTGTTGATAAAAAGCTTCCTGGTAGTGCTTCATTTGCTATAGAATGACTGAGCACAGGTACACTAGCTTGTGTCTGTGGGGTAACCGTTCATTTTTGTTGACAGTTAAAATACATCTGTGTTCTGGACAAGCTTATACCTGTGTGAAAAATCTATGGTTAAAAACAGGACCTCATTTTTGAAACATCAGTTGTGTTTACATGTGCAGAGAGGCACATGCAAACACATGTCACAAAGACATGTGAGTCTTTGGTTTGTTTTTCATGTAATAAACACTGTACATTCACAATCTTTGAATGCTGCTTATACCCATTCTATGCATGGAAGTTGCATACATGTATATTTACTGCCTATACCAAATATTTCTGCTACCTTAAGTTTAATTTTTAAGTGTGATACTTGATTGCTGCAGTTGTCTGGTTGTTAATGTTAGTGTGGGATTAAACCATCCTCCAGCTCAGGGAGTGCCAGCAGTGCTGACTGTAGCACAGACAGGGTGTTCCAGGTAGACTTGTGTTGTATTTATCTTTCTTGTAATACTCCTCTCTCAGTTTGCTGTTGGCCACTGCTGGAAGCAGATTAGTGTGTTTGGTGGCTCCTCCTCCAGCTGATGAATCACAGCAGTTGGTAGTTAAATAGTTATTTTCTGTGCACTTTTTCACAGAATAGATTACAGAGGTGTTTTGGGTGTCCTGAATCTGAATCTACATTTCCTTTGTTTCTGCATTCCCTTTGTGACTTGGATAAAGATTTTGAGGTGTGAAAATATCTGACATTATACTTTTTATTTTATTGATTTCATTGAGCTTTCCCTAATCATTCATCCTAGACTTTTTAATTATTGATACATATTGATATGTAACTGTGTGAGCCAGCAGTGTACCCTGGTGTAGTCTGGCTTCTCTTGTGGCTAGGAGAGGCAATCCCTTCCAACACACAGTGTGGTAAATATTTCTCTACACAGGTCTCTTCTAACTTTAGTTTTTAGCTTATGAAGATTGAGAACTTTTAGTAATTACCTAAATTAATCATTCTCCTCCCTGGAAGACACAATACTCCTTATTAAATATATAATGGATTCTATTAATTTTGTTTCTTACAAGGAACTAATTACTGTAGTCTTCTTCCCTTACTCAAAAAATGGGAGAATCACATAGCACTTGTACTG
>NW_008606843.1:0-460 GCF_000691845.1 Merops nubicus
GCACAATCCTTGGATGTAGATGGAGGCAGGGAAGAGTCTGTAGATCAGGCCCAGGTCCCAAGATGGCCACGGCCACGTGCAGCACAGGGAGCAACAAACAGCAGCAGAGCAGCGTGTCTCTGGCCAGGATCCCAGCAGAGAGAGAGAAGAAGAGGGAAGGGGGCATGTCTTCTCTCCCCCTTTATAGTTCCCAGCAGGAAGTCCCTTGTGCTCTATGGAAGGCCTTCTTCAAGCCCTGCCAGCTCTGTCCTGCTCCCTTCTCCCTGAGGACCACTTCCCAGGAGGTCTACTGACTAACTCCTTGAAGACATACAAGTTCTTTTTTTCCTGAAATCCAGGGGTCCTGACTATGCTCCTCATCTGAGTTATCTCCCTTAGGACTGTGGACTCCATCAGTGTGTGGTCACTGCAGCCCAGGCTGCCTCCAGTCTTGACATCCCTGAGGAGCTGGCTCGCCACG
>NW_008606844.1:0-1008 GCF_000691845.1 Merops nubicus
TAAGCTCCGGGAGGTAAACTGATGCACGGGGGAAGGGTGGCACACGTCCGCTGATGCCCCTCCTGCACCCACAGTACCTGCACGAGGGCAGCGTGGAGGATTTGGTGCGGCCACTGCTGGCCATCCTGGACCGGCCCGAGAAAGGCCTGCTGCTGCGAGATGTGAGGTGGGTGGTGCCGGGGGGCACCGCGATACTGTGCCCAGCTGGGCGCGATGGACTTGGAGCCTCAGATACGCTCCTTGGCCCCAACCACGCGCCACCTCCGAGACTGCTGCAACCTGCCCCTGCCTCTTTTCCCTGGCAGGAGTGTGGTGGCCTCCACAGACCTGGGCCGGTTTGATAGCATGGTGATGCCCCTGGAGCTGGAAGCCTTTGATGCCCTGAAGAGCCGCTCAGGTAGACCCTAGTCCCCAGGGACCTTGGCATGGGGGGATAGCAGAGAGGGTGGACACAGCTCAGGGGGGCGACTGGTGGCTTTCCCTGATTGCAGTGCGCTCACCTGCCCTCCGCCCAGCCCACCATCCTCATCACACCAGTGCCTGGTGAGTGTCACCCCACGGGATCTGCCAGGCTGCCCATGGTGGAGGATGCACGGTGGAGGGGTCACAGGGGCAATCTGGGAGGGGAGAAGGGGATCTGGGGTACCTGAGTGCAATGTGTCCTGGGGGGGAGGGCATCTGATGTTTCCAAGTGCTGAGAGCTCCTAGGGTAGCAGATCCAGGTGCCAGGGTGTCTTGGGGAAGAGAACCTGGAGCCTTTGGAGAGCACTGGGGTGCCTGGGGGTCTCTGGGTGTCAGAGGTCCTAGGGAGGGGAGTTGGGGCATCTGAATGTCCCTGGAGGAGGAAGATCTTGGGTCTTTCGCACAGAGGGAATACCTAGGTGACAGAGGTCCCAGGGCTGTGGAATCCCAGGGGTACCTCTGGGTGGCAGGGGTCCCAGGGAACGGGGCTGTGGTGTGCCAGGGGGATCTGTGAGCCCCTCTCATTGCAGACTATCGAGGTGGGTT
>NW_008606845.1:0-13328 GCF_000691845.1 Merops nubicus
TATGATTCTATGATTCTATGATTTTACCTTGCAAACTTACAGTACACTTTTGAGCAGGAGAGGCGACAGGAAATCGAGTTCTGTAGCCCCTGAGGCAGATAAGAAAAGCCAAGTATTGTTTACTATCGGGTACAGGCCACTGGTGGCCACCACTAGCATGTAACAAATATGTAGCAGCATTACAGAAGTGATACTGAAAGCAACTGGCTGTAAAAACTCAGAAAAAGATACTCTATTCAGCTGTGAAACAAGGTAATGCTGCCATATGAAAGCACACTAAAATTAAGAAACCCACAATTTCAAATAGCAACAGGCACATAAAATGTAACAATCTTTCTTATCTCACAGCACAGACATATTATATTACTTAAACACCACAAAATCACAGATATGTTTTGTACTTTTATCTCACTTGCCCTGTGACACATTAGGCTCCCACCTCCTCCTTTACTTGTCAAGAGCCCCTTTTAGATAGCCAAGATCATTATTAAATTCCCACTTCCAAGCTTCTGCTGAAAGTTGTCACCTCTTCCTTCCCTCTTCCTCCTCCTCTAACCTAAATAACTGACAAATTTATAAATGCCATTTAGATTAGATTTCATAGTAAGTATATGGTACAGGATTATTCTACAAGGCTATAATAATCATACATTTCCATAGTAATTAGATGTGACAGACCTCTACAACTACATAAATTCTGACTCAGATTCTAGAAATGGCTGGAAAAGGTACCTTCTTGCAGTGTATTAATTCCCTGATGTTCATATTGTATTA
Source organism: Merops nubicus (assembly GCF_000691845.1). NCBI lineage: Eukaryota > Metazoa > Chordata > Aves > Coraciiformes > Meropidae > Merops > Merops nubicus. The sequence goes on from NW_008606845.1 coordinate 775, forward strand.
TAATTATCTTTCTTTTAAGTTGTAGAGGATTGAATTAAAACTAGGAAACACATCTAAACAAGCCAGAGTGCTTTCAAAAGCAGAATAATATAAACATCAAACTTTAAAAAGGCTGCTCTGCACATTATAATTGCAAATGAAACTATCTACAAGATAGATGTCACCTAGAGCAAAGGATGACATCATTAAAGCACAGATTCAGAGCAAGTGAAAGATTAATATGAAAAAAGATATTATAATCAAAGACAAAGAATGTCACAAGAGTAACACAATATCAGATGACCAACTAATTGTGATGGAAATCTCTCAGTGACACCCCTATTGCATCCTGAGAGAATTACAGCATAGAAAGAGACCACAGAATATCAGGGAACAATTTCCATGGTGACGCTAAACAAACATGCAACCTGATGCTTACAGAGTAATTGTACAGCTCAGTTTACAAGAAATGGTGAGCACTCAAGTTTTAAAGCCTTTTGATGTGTTCTCAACTTTAAACCTCCACAGACTTTCAAGGGAGCGAGACAATCCTGGTATCAAGGTTTGTGTGACATATGCTGTACGCCAGGTTGCAACTATCCACTTCACATTAAGTCTTTAAAAGGAACGTAACCATGTAACAAAAAGGTATATCCTTTCTAATGGTTCTTACAATAGGCTCCAGGCAAATTCAACTAATTTTACAGTAGTTCCACATACAATTTATTCAACAGCTGGGAAGATAATTTCTGCCTGTGCAATAAGATCCACCATTTGAAGGCAATGCTAACAGAGTTGTAGGGAACTCCTTCAGCGTGAGCTCTGTCAGAGACCGGACATGCAGTTAAGAATCAGAGACAGAGCTCATCCTACGTTAGGTGTTATAAATCCCAATACAGCAAGCTAGTTATGTTCCTAAAACTAATTAAAGCAAACTAATTCATTTGTCAAAAGGTACTGTGCTCCTTTTAGGCTATATCAACATTGGCAGACACTGTGGTGCAATGGGAGCAGATCTGTAAACCAAAGCAGCTGGTGATAATCCACTCCCTACGCTATAAGCATTTTGTGGGAGTTCACACCAGTATAGATCTAAACTGGTTTTGTCATTTGAATCCCCAGTAAAAACTGGTGTGTATGAGACACAGCTTTGGAGTCCATTATTTTCATCCAAAATGACCCCAGTTTGCATGCTCTGAGATTGCTCTGTGACACATACTGAAGCACAGTAATGGGCATGCTCTGAAGGTTTGCTACCAAAACATACCCCAGTACAAACTAAAACACCAGCGCAGGCACCATAAGCCACTTGTCCTCCTGGACTATTGCATGTTCAGGCAGCATCCACAGAACAAATACAACCCTCCCCTAGCTGCTTAACTAGCTAGACATTAGCCTTATGGTTGTGAAACGCACACCAAAAGCTGTCTACATACATACGTGTAGAAGGCTGAACCTTTATAGTTTGCACGAAACCATCAATCTTAATTGAATGAAAGCAGGCAATATGTAGAATCAGCTTCCAGAAAGAGAGAAAGGCTACATTTTATCTGGAAAAATAAATATTTACTGGGCTTATATAAGCAAATAGATTTATTTTTGTGTGAAGTCAGTCTATTTAAATTTTATTTTTCCAAATTGTTTAGTTAAATCTAGCTCAGTTGCTTTGGATGCTGCTAATATTGGTCACTAATGTTTAGGGATCTAGAACAAGTAGCAGGGTTTTTTTTTCCCCATGTCTCTTCTGGCAGATGAACAACCACAGAGGAAAGAATTCCAACACTCAATAATGCTTTTTCAAGGGTTTTCAGGCAGTTTCATGAGCTCCCCAAAGTTATCAGAAATTTTCAGCTCCAATTCAATGACATGATACATAATTTGTGATTTTAGTGACACAGTCATGCAGTGCAAAGCATTAACTGGAATAAAAGCAGTCAACACATTTGTCCTTTATGTTTACGGGCTGTTTTCTTCATTGTGGACCTTGTCATCATTCATCGTGTCACCTTTTGCAAGAAAATGTTTAACAGAACCTAGAATTTTCTCATAGTGCTTTGCAGTCAGGACTGAGACATCAGTAATCTAAAGGGCCCTCTGCTGGCAGATGATTTCCCATACTGTTAAGATCCACAGCTATTGTCAGGTCAGGCAGCCTGTGCACATCCATCCATTTTGTCACATAAACATTTCCTTATGGTAAGTCTCCTTTTTCCCAAAATTTGATTTTAAAAGCTTTTGCACCCTATCTCCCCTCTGACACATAAGTAACAATTAGAACCAAAAAATCCCTCTGATCAGACACATACCTCAACCAACTGCAAGGAAAGGAAAATCACCTATCGAAGATTTCAAGAAAAAATGAGCAAGAATATTGAAAGTTTCTTTCATGCATAATGGGCGCTCTAGCTTTTTCACCATTTATAAATTTTTTCAGCCTATTCAGTGACTACTTACTATCAAAATTTACTTGGCAAATTTTTTATTATGAGCGATTTATCTCATGGACAACTCTTTTAAAATATTGTAAGTGCAAGCAGAATAAGCAGTTGAAAGATTTTTAAGGTGAACTTTTCATAGTCCAGTAGGCTTTTGCAATAAAAAAGTATTAGAAATGCAAACCTTGAAATTTTGCTTGGATCATACTCATTGAACTGAGATGAAGAATGTCTCAAATCAAGAAATGTCAACTGTTTCAGAGCTCGAGGAGACACTATGACTGAAAAGGATGCTGCTTCAGGTAAGCTCAAATGTATAAAAAGGATTAAAATTTAATACAGTGTCTTTAATACCTTTTATCTACATGAAAGTGTGATCCAGGATATAAAAATTATAAATCTAACAAGTAAGGTGCACACTTATGTATTGGTTACCATATCACAGCAAAAAAAAAAAAAAAAAACCAACAAAAAACCCAAACAAAACAAAAAAAAACCCATAAGATTTAGCTGTGAATAACTAAATGAAAAAGATCAAAAATCAGGGTAAATTTTTAGAAAAATAAGAGGGGAAGACTCATGCTTGCAAAGTACAGTGTGCAAACCTATCAGCACCCTGAACTCTGGCAGGGCTTAACCTACAGATATAATATTCATAGTTACACATTTGTACATATAGGTGTAAGACCTTCCTTCTCAGGATTTCATCTCGCCTTTCATATTTTATGACTTAAGTCAAAAACATGCGACTTCAAAGGAAATCTTCTACTCCCCCACAAATAAGATGCCTGTCCATTTGCTTGGTTTTTACTTTCTGTGCCAAGTGCTGGTTGCTGCCTGAAGAAAAATATGGTACCAGACAATCCATGATCCTATGATACATGCTATATTTTCTTAAATATTTAGCAGAAGAATCATAAAGAAATACAATGCACTCAAAGGTTGACAATTTTTTTTTTTTTTTTTAAATCCATAGTATTATTGTTTCAAACCACAAAACCTTGGGTACACTCTATCAGTACAATGAAAAATTACCACAGTTCTGAAAATTCAAGGACTCCAGCACTAAAGGCATGCAGGAAGAAAGAGGCTAAGTAACAGAGATAAAAGGTCAGGACCAAACTCATTCAATGCTTCCACATGTGCTGAAACTTTAATTTCTTGTGTTTTGGTTAGAAATTTGTGAGGAGTAAACCTCAGCATTGGCCAGCCAAGTCAATATTAGAGATAAGAGGTCTTTCAGCCAAAGCATCCTAAACTATGCTTCAACATCAAGGTCGGAAAAGCTTTATTTTCAAGCAAAAAGATTGCCTGCTGCATGTCTGTTTTGACTTGTGATGCAGCTAGTCCTGGCAAGCAGTCCAGGTGGTCATTTTCATTATAAAATAAAGCTACCTCAAGCACTAATTTGCTCATTTACAGCACAGACAAAGAGGTTGAGAAGTACCAACTAAAGCTGAGTATATCTTTGAAAAAATCTCTCTCCCCTTTCTCTCTCTCTAAAGCAAAGCAGACTCTCTTGGAAAAGATGGTACTGGAAACTCTGAATCCACTGCACTATAACATCACCAGCCTCATACCGGATACAATGCCAGTGGCCACAGTGCCCATACTCATTCTCATGTGCTTTCTGTTCCTGATATGGAATCATGAAGAAACTTCATCAATACCAGGTAAATTAACTTTAACTACAATATCACCTAAAAGTTGTTAGAATTGGGGCATTTTTGTTTCTCAAAATTAAGTGAGAATCCAATACTGAATAATGACTGTATCAACAAAATTTACTCAAAGTTGCTTTAAATAATACAGCTTTTAAAAATAACTAATAAAGGAAATCAGGCTCATTCTAACCTTAGAACTTGCAGAATAAACCTGGCTTAACTATATAAATAGATGACATTTAGTCTTCTGGTTTATTATGTATGCTAGATAGACATAATATCATTTTACAAAGACTAGATGTTCATGTTTTCATGTGCACTACAAACTACTTTTTACATGTTTTAAGTTCAAGACTTCCTAAATTGTCTTTACTAGTAACAAATTATCTAGAAAAAATATTCAGATTTTAGTAGATTATCAATTATTTGTCTTTTTGTTTGGCACTGAAGAGCTCCTTCCAGAACAGGACAACTTCAAATGGTTTCCCTTTCAGTGTCCCTTCTGTAATGTTTTGGGGGCTTACAGTATAACTGCCTCAGCCTCTTCTGTCTTGGATGCAATGCAATGATCTAGTGCCTGAAGGAGAACAGCGTACACACATCTCACAAAGGTGTTTGAAAGGAATAATCCTAAACCAATGCAGTGGCACCTGAATGAAAATCTGAGAAAATATCCTGGCCAAATATCCTTCAATATGCTAGAACTCTTGGAAAATTAGAGAACAGGGGAAACTATTCACAGATGATTATACTTTCTATTTTAATGCTTGATTGGATCAACAAGAAGCTGGAACTAAATTTAAATGCTTTAAATTTATAGGTATTTAAATAGTCTGGGCTCTTGCAATTCCTATGAGTGCAACTTTTAAGTTCTTGAATGGTATACAAAAGTTTTTTACGTACTTTTATTTTTTTTAAGGAGTTAGATTCACACTTTGCAGATAAAAGGGGCAAATTTAGCTTTCCCTAAAAAAGGAAACTGCATTTTAAATGTAATTGAAGGCAAATTCTCCCCCACTGTCTCCACTTTCTCCTTTTTGTTATAAGAGGGAAATTTTGTGCTGAGTTACAGTAGAAGGTTTTAGTTTAGAACTCTGTTGACTAAATGCTTATTAATCCATTTATAGCTCCTACATAAGCATGTTTTCATAAATACTTTTTCCTTTAAAAATCTGTTTTCTCACTCTAGTATGAATGAATTGAAAAGAACTCTAAGTACATTTAATTACATCAAAAGGATTTTGACTGTTGTAGGTGTTACTATGAACCTTCAACACAAATTCAGCCAAAATCACTCAGAGGATTTGTTAAACTCACAAATTAATAAGCCATATGCACTTTTTCTAGATATTTTCTTCTTTCTAATATCTAGCCATTGTCCCTCCAATCTCAAAGCTGCAGTTTGAAGTTGTACAAGGAAGTGATGAATGTGATTAGTTGCATGTACATTGAAAGGACTATAGGCTTCCATAGTTACTGAGGGCTGAACAATACAGATGCCAGTTTCTCTAATACAGAACTTCAGAAGAGGACTGTGTACAAGAACCACCCAATGCAGACCTTGACTGTCACGTTAAAAGGCTCCTTTCAAAAGGGTGATGCTCAAATGTATGTTCTTGTCAGTGAGCTCTGCTGAGATCAAACATTTCTTACCCTGTTTCCTAGGGCCAGGATACTGTATGGGCATTGGTCCCCTCATTTCACATGGGAGATTTCTCTGGATGGGAGTAGGTAATGCCTGCAACTACTACAATAAGACATATGGAGAATTTGTGAGAGTTTGGATCAGCGGTGAAGAAACATTTATAATTAGCAAGTAAATCCTCATTTTCTATCCTTAATAGTATGAAGAGCTTTTTCATATTTTTACAATCTGTGTTACTTTTTTTGAAGTAATTTTCAACAATTATCCTAACAAACTTTTCCTGCTATTCACAGACCTTTTTCTAGTCTTGTCTTCTGTTTCTTTAAAGACTCGGCTATTGAAGTCTGTACGAATTCTCTCATTTTCTCTATGGAAAGAAAGATTAAGCACTGCAGCTCAATCCTCAGAAATGTTTACTCTTTTAATATTCCACTTAATATAAAGATTCCATACTGTACACAAACATTGACTGACTGCTATGCAGGGTTAAGCCAAATTTTAGTTTCCTGTTTTCTTAGGTTTCTCCTTAAAATGGGAATAATGCTTGAAGATTGTGACTCCAGTGCAGCAAGTTAATTAAGCAAATGCAGCATTGTAGGATTGTGAGTAATTCCATTGCAAATTAAAGGGATTGCTCGTGGACTCAGATTACACACAGTATTAAGCATAATGCTAAACCACATTCTATCATTTTATTATGCAGCAGCATAATAAAACAGTGGACGGCTGCTGCTTTCTTACCCTGGATCTTCTGGATGCTTAGGAGTTATGCCCTGAAAAACAATTTCAAACAATGTCATCTCAATTTTTACCATCAGATCTAATCATACTGAGATGTTAATGCACAGAGAGGACTTGCAGTCTTGCTTACAGCATATGTTATCTTTTGGAGGACTTAAAACATTATTATGTCTCCTCTGCAGATGTGTGGAATGGAAAAAAGCAAAATGAGCCTCCTGCACTTTTCCATTCCTGGGGTCAGCTGTCATAATTTAACAGTATCTTTTCATGTTCATGAAAATACAGATGATGTTCTTTGATGTGCAAAAAACCTTTAAGAAACTGAGAAAAGAGAGCAGATGTGGAGAAGTGCAGAAAAAAGAAACTATGCTAAGTTCCTTGGAAGCTTGGACCTGCAGCCACACTCCTCCCTACTCTTCCTCCCATCCTCAACCCAGCGTTGTCTATTTGTAGCACATAACATCTCACTGTTAACTTTACCTCTGGCCGTGCAAAACTGGTGAAAACCCAGCACTGCTGAAGTCAATAGCACAAGTCCCATTTACTCTGCCTGACTGAAACAATAAACTAAGCCCATGCAATAAGTCTGGTATTTGGTCCATAGAGTATGCTGCATAGTAGAGAAAGTAGCTTGTTGTTTCATTTCAACCTCTGTTCTGATTTGCTTTCTTTTTTGTTAGATTATATTTGATCAGGCTTTCATCCTGTCAAGATTTCTAAAATACTAGCTCCCTCTAAAGGAAATTGTGTCTTAAGGCAACAGTGCTGGTCACAGCCTGTTTGCCAGCACGTGTAAATAAACCTTGTCAGCTGTAAAAAGACCTATACATATAATGGATTTGCCTAACACATCTTTTAAGGAATATTTATCACATACACCATCATATTATGATGCTGTGTATTTAAATGATGCTTGTATATTTATGCCTTCTGTATGTGTTTGGGAATAATGAAATGGCTACAAAAGCATAGGTGTAATTTCACATACATCATGATAAAGTTAACAACTTTCAAATATTTTACACCTCTTCTTCTGAAATATCTGACTTTGGCTATTGCCCGAGTATGTTATATATTTACATGTTTCTGTGTACGCACACTATTCAGATTCAAATCTTTTCAAAAGCATTTGCATTTTAACTGACAAATAATTCTAAATCTGAAGAGAATACATTATTGCTCTAATAAACATTCTGAAGGCACTTACCATAAAGACTTTTAATTACATAAAAGGAACAACATTTAGTGTCAAGCATTGCTAAATTGAGAATGCAAGTCAGCACTTCAGAATAAGAATTCTGTGTACAATCTATGAAGCAGTATTTTTGGCTTGGACTTTTTTCTGCTCATCTTTCTTCCCCAGATCGTCAAGTGTGTTCCATGTAATGAAACACTGGCATTATGTTTCTCGATTTGGGAGCAAGCTTGGATTACAGTGCATTGGCATGTATGAAAATGGGATCATATTTAATAATAACCCAGCACACTGGAAAGAAATTCGACCTTTTTTCACCAAAGGTAAATAAGCATGCATTAATACACTGCACCAATGTAGCACACAGTCTATCTTTCACGAGAAGGACAAACAGCGTCTCAGAATTAAATTACAGAAATCAGTTCTCTTTAGATATCCCAAAGGATCGTTTTATTGCATGTGTTCTTTCACATTTATCCTGCTTGGTATGCTATTTGAAATGGTCCTGAAGTAGTTTTGTAGATACTTAATCTCATCCAGTTAAAACCAAAATAAAAGAACCCCACAAGCCCTGTTTTAAAATGTTTTTACGTTTCAGGTCCAGCATTTACATTAGCTCAACTGACACTTCCATAAATTTAGTTGGCTGTTCCTATCTAAGCCCCCACTGAGTTCAAAGACTTTTTTGTCCTGTTCTAAGTGATGAAAAAATTTAAAAAAAGTGCTTTAGTTGCAGAATTAATTCAGAAGATCTGCACAGCGTAACTATTTATTAATCCCTTTAATATTCTAAGAATCAATGCAGTAACAGAGGAAAAAAGATTAATTAACATCACTAAGCTGAAGTAAAGTAGGAAATGATATAAACTCCAGTGTGCCTATTTCATGAGTCTGCAATTTTTTGATTCACCTTCTTTCCACAAATTGAAAATTTTCAGAATTAGCTTATTGCTAGAATTAGCTACTTCTAGTGAACTTACAGCCTTCCTAAGAAAACTGTCACACTTGTTCTGCAAGTGTCACTGTTCAGAAAAGATTCTCACCAGCTGAAACTCTGGTAGTTTATGACAGTGATTCTAGAACGTGAAGATGAAGGTAAAGCAATGTAAAACCAAAAAAATTATCTGTTGCCCTATATTTGTTATATTAGTTTACTGATATATCTGTGCTCATATATGACACTCGGGCCTTTCCCACATCATTTTCCTATTGCAAAATATCCGCAGCTTTGTAATGACTGAAGATGGCAAGAAAAAAAAAAAAATTCTACTTATTCGTATAAGTACCAGTTCTCTCTGTTTACAAAACAGACCTCCTCTTGCCTCAATTACAAAACATACAGCAGATAAGGGTATGGATAACTTCCCACACAGAAAGGCAGCACAAATGATGCCAACCAAGTACCTTTCCTTAACACAGTATGAACCTAGCATAAACTGTGTGTCCGAGGTACAAAGCAGCTAGGACAGCAAGGGAGGTTTGGGCTTTGAGTTCATTGCCACCTGAACTCAAAATGTTTACGTTTTTATTTCAAAATATGATAAAGCAGTAAGTTCCAGAACAATTTTTATATCAGTCACTGACATGATATTTTACATTCTATTGACACCATGATTGCCAATCGATAAGGTAAAATAAGCTATGAAAGTTAATCAATCTTTTAATCATTTTGCATATATATTTCAGCTCTGTCTGGTCCTGGTCTTGTGCGTATGATAGCAATTTGTGTTGAATCAACAGTTGATCACCTGGACAAACTAGATGAAGTAACCACTGAAGTAGGAAACATCAATGCATTGAACCTTATGAGACGGATCATGCTTGACACATCTAACAAACTTTTTCTTGGGATCCCTTTGGATGGTATTAAGAGCTTCATTTCTATGCCTTATGGTGGATGTCCAAGGAAAACTCATTGACATGAGTCAGCAGTTTTGTTTCAGAAATCAGAGCAAGAACAGACTCTTGTGTCACCATATAACTAATTGAAATTTATTTATGACTGATTTTAGTTATAAAAGAGAATTTTCTATGACCAAAAATATAGATTAGCTTGTCACACTCACCTTAATAGATAGTACCATTTAAAGAGATGTTTATGCACTGAGTTAGTTCAGTCTATATATCATATGCATGTATGACTCAAACTTGCCAACAAACTAAATGATTGCCTTGAAAAGTTCACCTTACAATTTATGTCTTCTATGATTTCTTCATCCTCAAAACCATATGACAGAAATAGCATCATCATGATGTCTAAATTATCACATTTCAAGATGCTGCAAAAGTTCTGCTTCTGCTCTCTTGTGGTAGACTGTTGGCCTCTGGTTGATACAGCACTATCACCTTTTAGTTAGCAACCAAGAGTTTTTACAAAGACCTCTACTTTTTCCACAGTGTGCTAAAAAGTGTTTCCTAATGCAACGTACCACCTTTAAAACCAAATATTTATCAAATTCCTGTGAACTTAGAGTAGGAAACAGGGCCTAATTTATAATTTTTATAAAGCATTTGTGTTATTTGACTATTGAGGTTTATACTTTATACTGCTTTTTGTTAATGTTTATTTTCAGAACATGCCATTGTGCTTAAGATTCAAAACTACTTTGATGCTTGGCAAGCACTTTTATTAAAGCCTGACATCTTTTTTAAGATTTCTTGGTTGCGCAAGAAATACGAAGAGGCAGTGTAAGTATCAACAGTTTTACAAATCATTTGCATAAGATTATTTCTTTCTGTGAAGGAGATCTTTGTTGATGCTTTCCTCTGCCTTTTAGAAAAACAACTGTGAAACCTGCAAAAGGTGGCTAGCTGAAGTTGCCTCTCCGCAGGCTCAAGACAGCAACAGAACAAGATTTACCACTGATGCTACAAGTGGCTGATTTCAGTGGACAATTTAAAATCCTTGTCTATTCAGTCCTAGTTTACTCACTGAACTGTTAGTTAATACCAGCTCAAATGTGAAACTAAATTTAGATCACTGGTGCACTTCAAACAGACAAGAAAAAGTGATCATATGGGGTGAAATTACATTTGCCATCTAGTTGAGGACAGTCAAATAGTAGGCTACAGTTCATCAAAACAAGAAAATCCATCTAGAGTCACAGCACTGAACTAGAAGAGTTAACCCCTGAGCATAATTCTATTTTTTGGTTCCTTCAATATGCATTTTTGAGTCAACAACTCATTTTTGAGTTTAAACTTTGTGCTCAGAATAATAATCCATTCCAAGGGTTTGTTTTTTTTTTTTTTCCTAAATAAGGGAGAAACACAATTTTGCCATCTTCCTCTTTGGAAAAATACAAAATGTCTTTTCTATTTTTATGATCTCATTTGCTGCCTACTGCCAAGAGGACTGGCTATAAAAAGAACAGGCAATCAGTTTTTTCATTTTTTTAATTTGGATTCTGTCTCAGGAGAGAAACTACTGCTTATGAAGCATATGCAATAAATTGTCTGGATAGTGCTACATAACATAAAGGCATTAAGGAAAAGATGGAGGTTCATCTAAAGTAATTGACAACTCTTATGAACTAGACAGAAGGTTTACCTTCTCTAGCATTTGCTTGTCAGTTTTATTATAGCACTGATTAGTGCTTTATCCTATGATTCTAATAATGGCCAACTGTGGTGGCTCAGTCAGTACTAAAAAGCCCTCTGCAGGCAAATATTGATGTTTCAAAAGCAATCTCATTAACATGAACTTATTAATAAATTTATTCTAAAAAAAAAAAAAGGTAAAGATTGATGGACTTAAAGTAATTGAAAGGATATGATGACTTCTGATACAGTTTGCTATTTCTAATACATGAAAGACATTACAAATAATGAAAATTTTACCATGTTTGAAGTTTTAATTACATTTACTTTTACTAAACTAGTCTAAATTTTCCAACCCAACAATAACAAATGCAAATGGAAAGTGTGAAGATTTCATTCAAAAACTTTTCAAAGCACTTAAAAAAAAATTGCCTTAAAATCTATAGGTCATTGAAAATTCCAAATAAAAGTTGATAGACCTTGTCTTTTTCCACCACTGAAATACAAAATGTTGACACAGTATGTCTATTGAAATCAGAAAAATTTAGATTAGCTCTACCTTCAAGAGACTACATTTTTTTCCTAATGTTTATCTGCATTTTTCTAACAGGTATCCCTCATGTTCTCTAAGTTCATTTTCATCACTGATAACAAATGGTATAAAACAGAAGGATATAAACAAATTCTTTGAAAATGTTCATGCATCTTTCAAAACTCTATTAATTAATAGCATAAACAGTCTCTTCCTTTTCAGTCTATCCTGTAAGAAGATAATAAGATTTCAGCCCAAACTAACAGGCAATTACTTAAAAAATAATAAGAAAATACACCTTCCTTTAGTATTACCATAGAGAACCATATAGCCACTCTTAGATGGTTTTATTCATATAATCTCTATGTTTTTAGTCATATCCTAGTGTATACTAAAGTCTGCAGATATTTATCAATACATTGGATTTTGTTTGTTTTCAGTAAGGATTTGAAAGGAGCAATGGAAATCTTAATAGAACAGAAACGACAAAAGCTTTCCACCGTTGAGAAGCTGGATGAACATATGGATTTTGCATCCCAGTTAATTTTTGCACAGGTATTGGCAATGTATTCAAAATACAGCTAACTTTGATTTTCCTAACATTCTCCTGTCACTAACTAAATGACCTTTGCAACTTAAGCTTCATGTATCTGTCTGAAAGATGTGTCATCAGAAAGGGATACAAATTAGTTGGTTCTGTGAAGTGCTTAACAGTGATTTAAACAATTTTGCATTTTGGGGAAAAGTTGTTTGATATTTGTCACGACTTAAGCAATATCCTTAAGACTCCTGCATCTTTCCATGAACATCCTCCAGTCTTTCC